>NC_043750.1:41217861-41296897 GCF_902148845.1 Salarias fasciatus | reverse complement strand
CTAACAAAGAGATCAGCAACGTTTGACTTAAGTCCATGTAAAGACTGATCTGTGCCCGCTGTGTGATTTTACACTGAAGCTGAAGCTCTGTCTACGACACTCATAACAAATTCCATCACATTTTGATAAAGTGAGTGGAAGTTTGTCTTCACGAGGATGTTTTAGGATCTTAGACTGTAAGATCATTCAAGCTAAATGCTGCATTTTTTTAATTGGTTTTCGTCATTTGTCCTGAAACAGACTACGTTATTTTGCTGAGTGAAAAGTCAAGCGAGTAGTTTTCCTGTGTTGAAGTGAAACTGGATGAACACATGAAGCTGAACGAGGAAGAGAAGCACTTCGAACACAACAGCTCTGCCTTTACAGGCACTTTCCGGAAGCGTCTCCACTCACAGGCGCTTGTCGGGGTCTTCGCCGGCGTAGCTGAGCAGATGTGCGGGGTAGTGGCGTCTGAAGAACAGCCTGCGGAGAAACAGGTGGAGTTTAGAGGAATGGCAAACCGCACCCCGCCCCCTCCGCCGTGGAGGGGAAATCTCAGAAGCATCTCACTTCCTGTTGATGTCTGTCAGCGTGATTCCCTTCAGAGACGCCTTCAGGTTGACGATGGTGGGAGTCAGGCAGGCGGCGGCCTTGTCCAGGGTGGAGGACACCGCCCTCTGGACGGCGCAGGGGCCCGTCAGCGTCTCGGTGGGGACGGCGTTCAGGTAGACGAAATTACAGGCTGAGGACGAGACCAGCAGGGATGAATGGAGGGAAGAAAACCAGCTGTGGTCTTCTGAAAAACAAGCTCCTTCATCTGAACATATCCCCCCATCATCCCCATCATCCCTCCATCCTCCCCATCCTCCCTCCATCCTCCCTCCATCCTCCCTCCATCTCCCTTCATCATCCCCCATCATCCCATCCCTCCATCCTCCCCCCTGAAGTTAGGGGTTAGGACGACCACGTCCTGACGGTCCGGACGGTTCACACACCTGTTTTGCTGCCGTCCTCTGGCGCTGCCGTCTGACCGGCCTTGTCCTCGGCTGATCCCAGATCTGGAAACCAGACACGCTTTATTTAGAACGTCTCGCTGTTGACATGTGAGATCGAACATGAGGAGGAGGAGGAGGAGCGGCGCGTCACCTCGGGACTGGAGCAGCAGTCTGCAGGGCAGGGCGTAGGCAGAGACAGTGTGCTGGTAGACCAGAGCCGAGAGGCTTCCTGCACACACACACACACACACACACACACACACACACAACAAACTGCTCATTCAGGAAACGTTCAGTGCATAAGATCATAAACTTTCATCTAATCCTGGTGTAGATCAGGGGCATCGAACCGGTGACCTTCAGAATGGAAGAGTGAGAAAAACACAGCAAACAGCAGTGATGAGTTCTGAACCCGGACCCTGCTGCAGTGTCTGGACCGCCACCGGATCCGGAACAGAAACACATCTAACAGGCTTCATGGAAAGGAATCAAATCAGATACAATCTGTAAAAGTCACATTGAGTGATGATATTTAACTGAAATACTTTTTGTGAGTTAAATTCTAGAAAATACAGTATTTTTATCTACAGAGTGAAAACATGACGTGCTGAAACGCAGACTGTGTCAAAGAACAGAGCAGCAGACCGCCTTTAAACTGAACATGCTGCTGTTCATGCTGTTTATTATCGGTGCTGAGCTGTCGGTTGTCCTTTATATTTTATATTTTTGTGTTTTTATTTTCATTCTGCTGGAATGAGATCAGGTCAGGCGTGTCCCCTGGATTAAAATCCTCTCGTCTCCAGTCCAGTTGTGTAATAAAAGCTGCTGCTTGTCGTCTAGTTAAATGCGAGTCAGTGTGGATTATTCATTAACGTGAAGATAGTTTAGCAGCGGGCACGTCGGCGCCTCGCCCCTCAGAGAGGCGATCAGTCCTGGACACACCCTGAAATCCCCACAGGAGACCATCATCCGCCCACCACACACACACTCACACACACCACACCCACGTGTGTGAGGAAAGCAGGTGTGAGTCAGTTGGTGTCGTCAGCAGGACGGAGGAGGGAAGCGTCCAGAGTCTGGAGGACGAAGAGGCAAAGACTCACCGAAGTACGGCTCCTGGGACGAGCCCTTCACACGGACGCCTTTCGGAGACGACTCGATGAGGAAGTGTCTGATGGAGTCTGGGCCGCTCTCTGCTGTTCAACACACACACACACACACACTCACAGGTCAAACGTCAGAAGCATGCCGGTTCCCTGGGGAGGGGTCATGGGTCAAAGTCCTGGCTGGGTTTGGGTTGGGTTTTGTTCTGGCAGCAGAGTCATGTTCACTGGCTGGAGTCAGGTTGTTATCGGCCCTGCTCCTGCTTCATTCCATTAGGTGAATAAAGAGTATATATCCAGTTTCTAGAGCCGGTGCTCTCTCCTGTCAGGGTTCTCTCTGGATTTCTTCTCCAGGTTCCTTCACCTTCTCCAAGGACAACTGTCAACAGAGTCTCTGAACTGAAGTCTTTTGGAGTCCTGATGCCTCACATCTTCATAGCCACACTGTTTTATCTTCTTTTTCATTTGAAAGTGATTTTGAAGTGTATGCATTACGTCCTCGTCTGTCAGAAACAGTGGCTGGAAGCTCACCTGGCTCACAGCTGGACTCCGGCTCCACCTTCATCACCAGGCCGAAGCTGCCTCTGAAGGAGGTGCTGTCCCTCACCACGAACGCTCCGGCCTCTCGGTCCTTTATCAGAGCCTCGGCTGGGATCAAGCAGAGCAGAACGTCATTCACAGTGACGGACCGGGACTCTGGGGGGCTGAACAGCCTTTCTCCTCAATGAGAGAAAGTGAATATTCGACTGTGAAGAGCTCACAGCAGCTCACCTTCTGCTCGGCTGATGTGTGGACGGAACCAGAACTTGGACGTGTCCATGACGAACTTCATGGACGGCTGGCTGGAGCTGGAATGCGGCCGGAAACCCGAGCAGCCGGTCCTGGGTGAAGGGGGCATCCAGTCCATCTCCGGTCCCGCCGGCAGATCCGGCTGCGGGGCGCCGTTGATGAGCAGGACGGGAATGTCGGTCTGGGACCCGGAGACGGACGCGGGGCTGACGGACAGCGCTTTGCCGTTGGGTTCCTGCAGAGGTCCTCGCCTGGTCAGCGGGGGCTTTTCTGGGCTGTATCTCATTCTGGACTCTTCGGGGAAAGAACCGGGCGTCACCGAGATGATGGAGTCCACACAGTCCGAGTCGTCTCCGGTCAGAGAGAGGGTGCTGAAACCAGGAGAGAGGATCTTAATGGGGGCTGACCTGACCTGGATCAGGACCTGGACCTGTCCTCCATCAGGACCTGGACCTGCCCTCCATCCAGGACCTGTCCTCCATCAGGACCAGGACCTGTCCTCCATGAGGACCTGGACCTGTCCTCCATCAGGACCAGGACCTGTCCTCCATGAGGACCAGGACCTGTCCTCCATCAGGACCAGGACCTGTCCTCCATCAGGACCGGGACCTGTCCTCCATCAGGACCAGAACCTGTCCTCCATCAGGACCTCGTCCTCCATCAGGACCTGGACCTGTCCTCCATGAGGACCTGGACCTGTCCTCCATGAGGACCTGGACCTGTCCGGGGTCAGATAATTCCTCCACAGTCCCCTCACACCCCGATCACAAACTCTGCTGTAAACTCCTTCACCTGGGAGGCGTAGCAGATCTCTGCTCCCCAAAACCAGCAGACACAGAGACCGGGACCTCCCTGGTGAAGTCCGGACTCAGGACCCGGGCCGAGCGGGTACGTACCTGCCGAGGATGTAGCTGGTGTCGGAGCAGGTGGACGTGGACAGCAGCGACACGGCGCTGTTCCTGTTGGAGTGCGACGGGCGCAGCGGCCCCTGGGAGCCGTCGTTCCTGGAGGAGGGCGTCCTCCGGGGGGCGCTGCCGCAGGGCAGCGGGGGCAGCGAGCACGTCGGGGAGCCGGAGAACACCAGCGCCCCCTGCGGGCTGCGGCTCGGACTGCCCTGGGCCGGGATGGGTATGCTGGGAGACACGCCTCGCGCCGGCGAGGGCGCATACTGTGGAGAGCATCCCCGGGGAACCAGCACGCCGCCGGGCCGGTCGTCATCCAGGAAGGAGGCGTCTGCAGGGGGACAGGAGGAGCATGTTCCAGCAAAACCAGCAGACAGGCGGAGAACGGCGTCTGGCTGAGCAAACACACATTTCTGCTGCAGGTAGCTGCTTGCAGAGGCGCTAATTCCCCCTCACTGCATTTCTCTCTGTTCCACGTATTTTGCTGCGTGGCGGTTGCGATGATACCAGATCACCCAGAGGAGTCTCAGCTTGTTCTTGTGGAATCAAACGTGTGTTTGCCTTGCTTTAGACGCTCATTCGGAAAGTGGAAAGCACTGCAGATGCTCAGTAAAGACGGCAGTTCACACCAGAAGCGACTTCAGGATCGGGCTTTTCTTTGTTGTAAAGATGAACTTTATAGCGCTGGAAAGCAGCAGAGCTGAATACCTGGTTTGTTCTGGTTGGAGGAGAAACTCAGAACCTGGGTTAGAAAGTTGGACTTGAACCAGGGATATTTACCTGGTGTCAGTGTCCAAAGAAGAAAAGCTCCTGTTCACAGGGCTGAACCTGGACTGTGTGACTCTGTGTTTAAAGCATGAGACTGAATACCACAGAAGAAGATCTTCCAGAATGTATTGAAACTCTATTAACTAATAATAGTCCTAAAGATAACTATGTTTTCAAACTTTCCTTAAAATAGTGGATTTTTCAGACCGTAGAAATATAAATCAGAGACTTGATCTGAAAAATACACACATCTTTCCAAAACAGAACAATCAGGAATCTTTCATTTCAGCCAGACTGTGTGTGTCTGCAGTGGGTCGTTCACATGTGGGTGTGCCGGTCGTCTGGGTGGAAATCCCAAAGAAGCCGTGGTGCAATTATTACATGATGAAGAAAAAAGAGAGGAGCAGGTAACTTTCCACCGCCTGGGGGTCTGGGTGCTGCTGGCTGACGGGTGTGACGGAGGCTGTTCCAGCGTCTCAGCTCTTTGAACCTCACTGATTCAGGTCGTATTCATGCTTGTTTTGCCGATATCTTTGTGTTTAACAGCTGACTAAGCAAAAGAACCAAATCACATCCACACTTTTGATGAAGTTCATCATGTGACGGAGGCAGTGTTTAGATTACGGTTGTGTTTATAGGAGTTCTGGGTTCACAGAGAGCTTCGTCAGTGTTTTTAACCTCCTGAAATCAACTTGAAAATGGGATCTCCTCACATCCTCATGCTGTGAAGTGTCCTCTCAGGTTTGTTGTGTGGTTTGTAAAGGTCTGTAAATGGACTGATGAAATAAGGCTCAACGTTGTCATAATGGACATGGTTTGTTTTCTGTCTTTTACATCATCAGAAACCTAATTTCTACTTCGGTGGTTTAAGGTAAATCGCGCCGGGTGCAGGTTGGGTTTGGCTGTCAGATACGACAGAGCGGTCTTTTCTTTCTGAGACTGTCAAAGCTGGACTGGTAAAAGTCCAGGAAACTCAGAAATGGACACTTCGTAGAACGCAGAGCAGGCATGAAGAGGGTGTGTTCACCAGATATTTGGAAACCACCAATGGCAGCTCAGCTGGCAGCAGTTCAGAGCAGCAGGGACTGACTGACGGGCTGCGGAGCCACCATGTGCCTTGGTTTGTTTTAGAAAGTTAGCATGAGCGTAATTTACAAATGTTTTTTTAGTCCGGAGGGATTTTGTTGGTGCGTACCTGAGGCCGGGCTGATGCACGAGGGACTCCGGCTGCCCTGGATGAGTTCGAACGTGGGATCCAGCTCCAGGATGAGCTGGTTGAGGTTTTCCAGGGAAATCTCCAGGGCATCGCCGGGACGGCTGGGTTTCGAGAGACTCAGACTTTCGCTGACCGCCTCCTGTGCCGAGTCGATGCGGATGGTCTGGCCCACCCGCAGGACGTGACTGGGTATCACCGGCGCCATGCCTCTAGCTGTTGGCCTCATGTTAGGACTCACTGTCTTCTGGAACCACAGAGACAGACAGACAGACAAAAGCGAGCAGAGATCAGTTACAGGGTCCAGATCCTCTTTTCACTTGCAGTATGTGACCATGTTCAGTCTATATTTAGCTGTGGCTGTTCTGACGGCTCTGAAGACTGGATCATCCCTGTGCGCTGCAGCCGCCACCTTCAGGGACGTCCTCCTGGGTTCACTTCACAGCACTGGTGAGAGCTAACTGAGAAGTCCGTGGGTGTTTCCCAATCCCTGCACACTCATACCAGAGGGTGTATTCCCGTGCTGATATCAGCATGAATGGTGCCGTAATGCAGGGGAGGATCAGTCCTCTCACTTCCAGACGAGGTGTGGCAGCTCCCTGAGTCATGCAGGTGACTGGCTGTTGCTGTGGCTACTGCAGTGTTTTCCTACAACAGCCGCTCCAAAAGTCCACTGCAGGAAACCTAACATCCCCACAGCACCGGGCAGCTCAGTCCAGACACGACACAAGTCTCTCCTCACTTGGTAACAGCAGTCTATGAGCTGGTGTTTGGCTGTGAAGCAGTTTCTCAAGCAGCACAGAAAGTCTCATGAACTGTTCTTGATGCTGAGTTTTGTACCTGCTGCAGCTGTTTGTGTAAAGACGAAGCATCCAAACTCACAAAACGGAGCTCCAGCTGCTGACACACACTCAGTAACATGTCAGAGTAGAAATCAAAGACCACCTTACCTTCTTCTTCTTCTGTTCAGGATTCTGCTGCTGAAACGTTGCTTTCACTCCTCAGCCTCTTCAGTGCTTCACCTTTTGCCAGCTGCATGCTTTTATTGAGGAAATTCCAACCCCTTTTCCCAGCAAGCCAATCAGAGGCCGGGATTCCAAACACCTCTCGTTCTGGCTGATGATTTCACACTGACAGGAAGAAGTGTGCACGCGTTTATCATGAAGTACCTCCCTCTGCTTCATGGGAAGATTCAGCCCACACTTCTGTGGAACTTACAAATTACTTTTCCTGACACTCCAGGATGAAGTAGGCCTGACAGTAATATAAAAGCCCATTAATCAAAATGTATCTTAACCATGGCACCACCGTTAAACTGGAGGGTTCAAACAACCTTCAGCATATATGTTTTCACTCACTGCCTTCACCGGAGGGATTTAGCTGCCTGTTTCATTGCACCTGGTGGTTTATCCATTATTCTTTAAATGTTTTTTTGTAATACTGAGGAAGTATGCTTATAGTCCAGGACTGCAGCCTGTTTATAAAAATAGCTACATGTGTTATAATGGGATTATAATGCTTTATAAATGTACTTATACTGTGTTATACAGGGGGGCTTCAAGTAAAGTGTTACTGATAGATAGATAGATAGATAGATAGATAGATAGATAGATAGATAGATAGATAGATAGATAGATAGATAGATAGATAGATAGATCTGGACGGCATTACATAATGTCAAAAAATGTGCGAATGCTGCAAGATTCATCAGTTTTATTGTAGCACAATTATAGCATACAGTCTCCATTCTTATTGCTGCCAAGAGTGACAAATCTTTTAAACACAGAAACATCCACTGAAGAAAACACACAAAACTTATCTAACCTACTATTTCCATGTTAATATTGCTTCATTAAAACATTTACAGCATCTTCTCATTACTCCACCATGCTCCTCTTTACATCTCTAGAAAATCTGTGTACATGTTTCTTGGTTGTTTTCTCTAATTTAAGTAGAAAATACAAAAAAATGAAAAGCAACATTCTCACCGTCGGTTAACATCCATGACAACATATTTTAATTACATAGTTTGAAGTTAGAGGACAAATATTGTATAGGAATACCATCGGGTCTATGAAGTCTTACATACAAAAAAAAAACAAAAAAAAACATGAAATGGTTTACGACCCAGAAAATACAAACATTCATGACATTACAACATTACAAAAAAGATAAAACGACAACAAACCATGAATTTCTTTGACTTGAGACAAGATCAGTCACAGCTTTATGACCACTCACTGGTGAAGGGATGATCCTTTCCATTTCATTTTGCCAAATTTTGATGCTTGAAACATAAAAATATCAAACATGAAGATTCAAGAAGGTCAAAGTATTCTAACCAGCGGTGGTTTAGGACCTGCTAAAGTGGTTTGAGGGATGTTTCGGACTCACCCTCAGAGGCCTTGTGGAGGTTTGGAGCTACAGATTCGGCAGGTGGTCTTCATGTTTGGGCTGATCTCTGTATTGTCCAGGAAGTCCAGTGTGGAGTCTGCAGGAGAGGAGACCTCGTCTGCGTTGGTTTAAGGTGAGAATGTGGTGGTGGTCTCTGTTTCGTTGCCAGCAGAGCTCCTCCTCCTGCCACAGGTGTACTTGAAGAACCTCTCCTGGCTCATGCAGCCCAAGTCCTTCAGCAGCTTGAGGAGGTCGTAGCGAAACTTCACACCGATGAAGGCGTAGACGAAGGGGTTGAGGCAGCAGCGCAGGAAGGCCACGCTCTGCGTGACGTCGGTGGCGTAGACCAGGCTGTTGTCGTAGCTGCAGATGTCGGTTCCTCCCTGTGCCGTCACGACGGTGGTCCAACAGAGCAGCAGGGTGTACGGCACCTGGCAGACCAGAAACACCGTGACCACCGCCAGGATGACCTTGATGGCCTTGTTGCGCTCCAGGTTTCGAGCCTGATAGAGAGTCTGAATGATGGTGCTGTAGCAGAAGGCCATGATCAGCAGCGGGAGGACGAAGGCGATGATGATCTGGCTCATCTGGACGCTGATCCGCAGCGGGTCGAAGTGGCTGGAGAACGGGGTGCAGGTGTTGTTGGTGATGTTGGTGTAGACCATCTCCGGGATGGAGAAGACCAGCGCGGCCACCCAGATGAAGGCGGTCGACACCTTGCTGATGAGCACGGCTCGGGAGCGGTGGCGGTGAGCGGACACGGCCTTGGCGATGGCGAAGTAGCGGTCCACGCTGATGGCGGACAGGAGGAACATGCTGCTGTAGAAGCTGATCTTGTAGACGGTGTACATGGCCTTGCACAGCAGCAGACCCAGAACCCACTCCGTCATGGAGCTGGCCGCCCAGAACGGCAGCGACAGGGCGAACAGCAGGTCGGCGAAGGACAGGTTGAGCAGGTACACGTCCGTCATGGTCTTCAGACGCTTGAAGTAGAAGACGGTGAAGATGACCAGCAGGTTTCCAGTCAGGCCCAGGAAGAAGACGATGGAGTAGAAGCTGGGCATGAACCAGAGGCGGAACCGAAGGTTGGCGTCTTTCGAACACAATTCGGGAAAGTCGCTGTAATCGAAACTGGGAAACGGAGTGTCATCTGAGTAACTGGAGATGGTCGCGTTATCCCCATCTTCAGAGAAGCAGAGCTGGAATCAGAAACAGAACAGATGCATTTTGATCAATGTTTGCATTTTTTAGACACCTTCAAAATGGAAAACTGGGTTCATGAACTAGACTCTGCACTAAAGGTAATGAAAGTTATGAAAAGGCCCCGTCACCCCTGTGGTGCAGGTTGGCTCTGGGGGGTTGGAGGTGTTTGTGGTTGCTTTTGGTTGCAGAATAGGAGATACGAAAGCAGTTCTTGGGGGGGAAGAGTTTCTGAAGGTACTCTTCCAGTTCTGGATGGTATGAGCATGACAATGGACTGATAATCCATGTCTGTTCATGACTTCACCCAGAGGGAGCAGGTCGATGGAGAAGAGGGTGGAGCCCAGCACCGAGCCCTGGGGGACACCGCAGGAGACGTCATGGGTTTGACACCCTGCTTTGCCCAGGACCACATGCTTGATCTTGCTGTACTTCCCCTGACAGCCCAGCGGTGGATCGCAGGTGGAGGTGATGATGGCATTTTTTAATGTGGATGGGATATGGCCAGGGCTCAGGTGGAGGAGTCCGAGGCTCACATGGAGGGGTCCAGGGATCAGGTAGAGGAGCCCGGGGCTCAGGTGGAGGAGTATTTGTATTTGGAGCCTCTCAGGTTATCCGATAAATCCTGGTGTCAAACAGTGACTTCTTCTTCCCAGAACATTTTCCTTGGTATTTCACAAAAAGAAGTCAAACTGACGCCTCATCTCTGCACGGACTGAATTCAATTAAAAACGCTCAGAAAAATAAACGATGCGTTCAGACGACTCTCTGCTCCGGCTCGTGGTCCGAGTTGGAGTCGCCCATGGGCTTTGGTGAGACCAGATTCTTAAAACAGTTCATTTTCTTTGTCATTGGTTATTTCTTAGTAACAATAACAACAGAATCCTACACAAGTACCTTTGAATCAAGAGAAAAAAATGAAGAAAGCAGCAAATTGAAGCATCGACCACAGATTTAAATTCACCATTTTTCTTTCCGTACGCCCTCCTTTAACCACTTCCTCCGGAGGAAACGTCTCTCGTGAGCTGAAGGCTGCGGTTATTTAACCTGTGTGAGTAAAACTGGATCAAAATGTCACAGATGATATCTGTGACTTTGATCGGATGGTTTTACTACATTTCAGGAGACGTACAGCTGCTCATGCTGTCAGTGATCCTCAGCAGTGTTGTTTTTATTTCTTTCATTTTAGTGGCTATTTCGCCAGTCCTCTGATTGGACACCACATCCAAACCATCAAAACGTATCTGTGCTGTTTGTACGTGCTAAAATTAGTGGGAAGGTGATTTTGACTGGAAATATTTCACCACTTCTGACTCTACATTTATGTAATTGGGACACATTTATGTCAAAGTTTATATGACGCTGCAGTCAACAAAAACTGTTTTCCCGTCTACAGCTACTTACCCTGCCGAGGCTTGTTAGCCGTGCCTTCAGGGATCATAAGTAATCAGATTACAGTGATATCCTGTGAACACTCGCTGAGGTTCGATCTGCTTTAAGCTACGGTGGGATTAGAGGAGTTTTAGAAAGCTGTTCCTGATCCAACGTGAACTTCTCACAATCTGAGCTCTGTGTGTTTTTCTCTTTGTAGCGTCTCCTGTTGTGTTTTTGACAGATCTTCAGTTCCCAACCAGACTCTGAGGAAGGGGAAGAACAGAACAAGCAGGAGATGGACGAGTCCCTGTGACAGGCCTGTCTCTGGTCCGTCCTGGAGGGACGATCATGTGATCAATGGGGTCAATGAGGGGATGATACTGTTGGTGTATTCACTTTGGAAAAAGAAGTGAGCCTGTGTGTCCACTTCCTGCTGTTTTACATACTTGAAAAAAAAGTGTTTTGTCTAATAGATGAAAAAACAAAAAACAAAAGGGGCAACAGTCAGAACATGAAGCTTTGTGGTTTGTGTCCAGAATAACTGCAGCAGCGTCTCACCTCCAGATGGACCAATAAGAGTAGAGTCGGCAGGAAGTGGCGAAGATCTGAAACAAAAATAAAACAGAGGTGATGAATGTTCAGCGGCGTGAAGGACAGTCTGAACAGAGCAGAAGACGTCAGTGCTTGACCTCAGAAAGCTGCTGCAGCTGCTGCAGCGACACACAAGCCTCCTTTACCGCTGTTTGACTGAGACACTGAAGTGTCTCCACAAAGCACCATGTCTGAACGTCTCCGCTGCTCCTGTGATGGAGGCGAGTCCTGCTGCTCCGCTCAGCCACAGGATGGAACCAGCCATCCACCTCCACCCGCAGGGGAAGTCCTGCTGGTCTGCGTGCAGCAGGCGCAGCCGTGTCGAGGTGGGACTGCTGCTACAGCTACGTCCACCTGCGTCTCGTGACGGAGCGGTTCCGCCTGCCGTGGTGAGAGGAGCGTGGTCACCGAGGAGCTGCCGAGCGAGCGAGCATGACGTCAACCCGCCACACCTGGGATCCTCCACCTCAACACCAACCGGGCTGCTCTACGCTCTGGGGTCCTCCACCCTGGACCCCTGGTCCTCCAATCTGGACCTCTGGTCCTCCACCCTGGACCCCTGGTCCTCCAATCTGGACCTCTGGTCCTCCACCCTGGACCCCTGGTCCTCCAATCTGGACCTCTGGTCCTTCACCCTGGACCCCTGGTCCTCCAATCTGGACCTCTGCTCTGACATCTGTCACTGTTCTGTGTTCTAGTAAAGTTCTGTCTCCAGTCTGCTCCGTTGTTGGGTGCCGCTGTTCCCTCCTGTCCTCCAGCTCTCTCCATTCTGACTTGGATGGATGGACCTGGCGCGAGTCCGGCTTCCAGCGTGAACTGACGGGAACAGTTTGTGAAAGAGGTTCCCAAACAGAGAATTTCAATCATTCTAATTATTTTTTTTCCAACTTTATTCAGTGAACATTTCAAACTTAAGAGAACCAGACTATGAAATATAGGTCTCACAGAATCAGCAGTTCCTGCCCGTCCACCCAGCCCCACTGAAAGACAAGAAAATAGATACTTAGAGTGAAATTATCCATCCACCTGGCGTTGTCTCCGGTGTGTTCAGCCGTCATGTGGCATGGCGTAAATGGACTGAGCCTATCAGTGAGACAGTATGGTACTGCTGGGACCGGCGGACATGTGCAGGGGGACGAGGAGCCTCCAGTTCAGGAGAGTCCGACTTGGGTCTCGTAGGGTGAAAACGCTACGACCTGCTTCAGTGTGCAGGAGAATCTGAAAAGCTGGAAACTGCAGAAATGGATGAGGAGGCTACGGTGCAGCTTTGAGCCTCGGGCAGCGTTTAGTTATTATATAATCCCAGAAGAGTCCCAGCCTGGGGCCGGCCCAACACATGTGCACGATCCGACACCTGGCACCGGGTTCACCACCTGAAGGACACGTTCTGACGAGTCCAGAATGTGACGAGAGAACCCTAAAGATGATCTAACATTGAATGAGGACAAACGGAGGATACACTCTTGGATACACTCGTGGCTCTTTAGCATGAATGTTGAATGAATATTAAAATTATTTTTATGATAGTGACACGCCACAGTACTATTCAAAATGATTCGTCACCCTCGGTTCAAAAGGATCCCAATAAAGATACAAGAAAATTGGGGAAAACCACAAGAGATGGGGAAAAAAGTAATAAAAGTGCTTAAAAAATGTGAAATATCTAGAATTTCTAAAAGTAGAACATAAATATGATTGGGGGAAAAAGCATACAAAACTGCTTAAAAGAGGTAAAATGGTTAAAACTGCTAAAATTTCAAATTGTCAACAAAAAAAACTTGAAAATAGGATTAAACTGAAGTACATAAATAGGTTAAATATCATAAAATGTTCTCTCCTCTGAACCCTAACTTCAAAAATGCATGATGACGTGTAGTTTTTGTTTGTGCATCAAAAAACAAAAAAAAGAAACTAATAAACTGCATTGGCCTCATTTTAAAGGTTAAATATGTTTTGTGGCTCCAGAACAACTTGACTTGACTGAAAGTCACAGAAACGGCTCTTTTGGCCTCTGAGGTTGCAGAACCCGGTTCTAGACAAAGCAGACTTCCACCCAGGTTCTCCTCAGCGCTCGCTTTGCTGATGTTTTTAGCCAAACAGACCGCTGCAGGACAGAGATGCCTCCTCTCGATTCTGATTTGTTTTTGTGCGTCTGTACCGTGGAGTCACTTCTTTTTCCCGCTATGTTTTGGTTCATTGTCATTGTTCTGAGTTCCCTGTTCCGTGGTGGTTTAGCTGGACCAAACTGGTTTGTCTCGAGTCAAGAGAAGAAACTGGCATGGAGCAAGAGAGAAGGTTTTTCTCTTTGTTTTTATCAATTAAACTGCTGTGAAAATTCACTTCATATGACTCTTAACCTGTAAGTCTTTTCAGTTTTGACCAGGGATATTTTCTATTTGCTCTTCTACTTTTTTGAATTGAAAAGCAAATTTTCCAGACATTAAACAACTTGAGCTTGTGTCCTTCTGCTGGCTGAAATAGATTTAATAAAAAGAAGAAGTTGCTTCTGGGGAAAGTATTGTATGATTAAAATGCAATTAATTGTGATTAATTAATTACAAAGCCACTCTAATTAGATCACTTTTCTTCCAGTAATTTTCAGTATTGTGATTTTAGATTTTACTGTGGTTTATTGTCAATAAAGTTCTCGTCTTTTAGTTTGGAAACACGTCGCTGCAAAGTGTTTTCTCGAGCTCGATTATCAACACTTCCATCTGGACGTGGACTAAAATATGACTTCATGGATGTGGTTTGACTCTGTTTGACAAACTGATCGTCTGGAAAGTCAGGTCACCTGGAGGTATTCTCAGTTTATGGCCAACTGTGGAAGAGCGTACGGCGAGTCCAGACAAGTCCAGTCCTGCATGTCAGCTTGGTTCATATTAATATTAAAAATACATGTCTGATATCAAAACGTTTCCTTTGCACCATCATGATTCAAAAGCTGAGCAGGGAAATCATCCTCAGAGGTAAGCATCGGTCTTTCTGTCTGTAGCAGGGAGAGCCCCTGGGCTACAGGAGCCCCAGAGGGACACAAAGCTGTCTTCCGTGGACAACGTGCAGTCAGGACAAACCTGTTGATTTCATGCTCCGCTCTCCTGAAAACAGCCTTGTGCGTCACTGCTGACACTTTTCACTCTTTTTCTGCACGAATAAACCTAAAAGGTTAAACTTCTCGATCTTTTTAAAGACCAGTGCTGCTCGCTCACTCTCGCTCTGTCAGGCGACACACTCCCAGCACACGGTCCAACCAACACGACCTCTCCAGCCTCCTCACCGCCCGATTTCTGTTCCTCTCACTGACCGGGGAATGAAAGAGAAGCAGCACGTTCACAAGTTCTCCTGCTTTTAAACACTTTTACGTTCTGGAAGGCAAGATGAGAGTTCATCCTCCTGCTGTCAGATCGCTTCACCCTCACAGGTAGAAGTCAGTAACTTCCTACATGCTCGATCAAAGAGATGCCCTTCAAAATACATGTGAAGTCTGCATCACCTCAAGGTTTGCCAGAATTAAAAGTAACTGATTTGAAATACTTGAATAGAAAGATGAAAAATATCAAAGCATCAAAAATCACTGGCTTAAAGGAAGTTTTGAAACTCTTTTGTTGCTGTTTGTAATTATTTCTGTAAATTCAGACAGATTTAATGAAACTGAGACCTAATGGGGCTGATGAATCTCCATGATGTGCAGTTACATGCACATGAAGTCATCTGGTCATAATGCAGTAAAAACCCCGTCAGAAGAGCGTGAAACTCTGCCCTGGTAGACTTCTGAGCTGAAGGAGTACTCACCGGTGACAGGCTTCATGTTGTCTGAGACGTGAACCGCTGAGCTCTCTCTGTTCACTCTTCTTTTTTGGTCACACCTCAACCCTCAGATACCAAAAAAAGGCTTGAATCTCAACGAGAGCACAAACAACATTCCTGTTGAAGTGTCACGGTGGCTCACTTGTCAGCCGCTAGCAGGTGACTAGAGTTACCTGAGTGAAAAGAAAAACTATTAATTACTTAGTCATGGGATTTTTATTTTGTTACTTTTAAGAGTTATGCTTAGTGTTTCTCAATATGTGTAAAACTAATGTTAAAACAACATCAAATTAATGAAACAGTGTGGCTCAGACCGAAGGTAGATCAGTTAGAGGAGGAAGATGCTCTATAATCTGGATGTTACAGGAGGAAGATGCTCTATATTCTTAGAGGAGGAAGATGCTCTATAATCTGGATGTTACAGGAGGAAGATGCTCTATGTTCTTAGAGGAGGAAGATGCTCTATAATCTGGATGTTACAGGAGGAAGATGCTTTCACTGACTGCATTGCAGAGGTGCATTGCTTTACTTGAAGCCCCCTGTATAACACATTATAAGTTAGGGATGGGACGAGATCTCGCGAGATCGAAATGCCGCGAGATTGAGTACTTTATATGCAGGCAAAAACTCTTTATTAACTGGAATATTGAGGGAATAATACATTACATGGCGCACAGCCGTACAAACACGTGCAAAACCCTGATATGCTCATATTCATATTTAAAAACCCGGTCGAAAAGGACATGAAATACTGTTCTGCGCATGTTCTATCCGCAAGGAATCTTGGTCTTTGAGTCCACAAACTACTTGTGATACAGTTTAATTGATACGACGTAAATAAAATGTGCGGGAAACGATCGTTCAGTTCTTCTCTTTTATTGAAAAACGGTGCATCGCATCAAGGAACATTTTACCACGTCTTGCCGGCTCACACTCTTTTTCTCCAACCAGTGTTGCCAGATCCTCATGGTAGTTTCCCGCCCAAGCACTGCTGAAAACCCGCCCGTTTTTATAAAAACCAGCCCAATTCGGCCAAACCCATGAGATAGCGCCAAAACATTACACACACAACAGAAAACACTTCCTAAGCATACAAACCTTCACATAGTGACCATAACGAGGATAAACAACAATGCATTTCAAAACCAGCAGCTGCTCTCTCTCATCTGCACAGCACGGTTCTCACATGCACGCACGCACGCACGCACGCGCACACACGCGGACACACACATGCACATCCTAATGAAATTATCTTACCTTCATGAAGAATCGGGCTGAAGTTCCATTTCTTTTTCTTTTTTATTACTTGAACTTTGAACTCGCCAATTAACAGGGAACCCAGTCCTTCCAGAACCCCGGCTCCGCTCCGCTCCGCTCCGGGTTCTGGACACTTCTCCCCCGCTAGCTAGCTGCTGCGTTCAGGTGACTGGAGCGAGCTGCGGAAAACTGAAACTCGGTCGTTCACATGAAGGTAGCGGTGACAGCTGGACTCAGGAGACACGTGAAGGAAGCGTGGACAATTTGCACAAAGGAACGGCTCTCAGACAGCTGTGAACCGGCTGTCGTCGTTCACTTAAAAGAGCCGTTCAAGTAACTGTCTGTGGAGGATGACGGTTGCTGCAGACTACTGGTTTTCCGCATCTGCCGCCTTGCAGTCGTCTCAGCTCGGCAGGTACGCAGTGGAGGGGGGCGTGTCGCGTTTCTGCACCAGCCACGGAAGAGCGGACAGACGTGATTTCCGTAAAAAATTCCGCTATCGCGGAACTTGGGCTCCCGCCCAAGTCTGATTTTTCCAGCCCAAGGAGTTAAACCAGCCCAATTTTTACATGCCCGCCCAAGGCTCTTTTTACCAGCCCAATGACTTTTAAAGTCGCCCAATTGGGCGGGAACCCGCCCAATCTGGCAACACTGTCTCCAACATGCAGAGAGCCTGCAGCCTGCAGCCCTTCTTCCTCTGTGGTGTCTATGTAAAGTAAGGTTTGTTTTTTTTTTTTTTTTTTTTTTAATTTATTTCAGTCTTCTTTTGGCATGAAAACACAAGTAGCATAATTCTTACAACTTAAACAATACATTTGACTGAAAGGGTATAGGCAGAAGTTCATCACTTGTGTCGCCTACCCCTAGCAACATAAACATTACCAAGACAGCAACAAAAATATATCTCAAAAAGAAAAGAACTAAACCGACCTAGTTCATACAGGTATTACTTCTTCTTCTCCTTATAATTTTTTTTTTTAATTTATTTATTTATTTTTTTAATCCACCTTTCAGCATCTCTTACCCTCATACATCTCGCACCCACACACTATACTATTATCCATGACATACACCCAAAATTATACACTCACACACAAACACACACGTTCAGCCATAATTTGACTACAATCATTTCTATACTTTGCAAGTTTTCCAGAGTGACTTAATCAGTAACTTTATATTTATTTATAATACTGACCTTATATATTTTTTTAAAAGTGTGAACATTTTTGGAGCCCTTTAATGTATCATCCAGATCATTCCTAAGTTGACGCCTCTAAACGAAACGCATCGACTTTTCAAGTTGGTCCTCACTGGTGCCGTTTTAAGGTTTTAAGGTTGAAACATGCAAACAGCACACCTAGTGGCAGGAAGAGGAAATGCAGTCATGGCGTCGTCTGTGCACCGTGGTTTGAATGGGAATAGGGGAACTAGGCGGCCGCCTAGGGTGCAGTGTACAGGGGGGGCGCCGTGGCCGTACAAGGGGCGCCCCGACCCGACGCTCCGTGTTCCGTGTGATCACTGCTCTGCGCCGCTCCGACGCTGCACGGGAGTACCGCACCGCTCCCCACAGCTCAGCACCAACCCTGGAGGTCTCGTCTCGTCTCGATCTCGTCTCGTGGAATTTGTGTCTCGTCCCACCCCTATTATAAGTACATTTATAAAGCATTATAATGCCATTATAGCACGTATAGCACTATAGTTATAAACACTCATAAATGATCACAATGCCAGGAACTAACCCTAACCGTAGCCCTATGCTGCATGCTGGGTTATAAGCATTGTGATCATTTATGAGTGTTTATAACTACTTATGTGTTATACTAGGTGCTTCAAGTAAAGTGCTACCGTGCAGTGCATTGTGGGAGGAGACAGCAGCTCATCAGCTCTTCAACACTTGGCAGATGAAAGGTAAGAATCAGAGGTTCACAGAGGCTTCGCTCATTTTAACCCATAACGAGTTTCTGCTGTTTCATTCGGTGCAGATGTGACTTTATAAGGTCATGTGTGAGTCGTGTCATTTCAGCACGGTTCAGAATTTCATACGGCTTCCACTCTGAATTTCGCATTCAGTGAAACATGACTGAAGCAGGTGTGGATCGTCTTGATGAAGGGAGTGCTGCGCTGCTGCTGCAGTCGTTTGGTGGAGTCTTGCAGACGATGCCCTGCAGGGCCCGCTGCTCTCCAAGATCTGCACGCTTGTGCACACCTGTGTCTCTGCGGTTGTGGTTCTAAACTTTCACTTCAGGAAGTGCTTACCACAGGGTACAAGAGCTGCAGAGCACACTTTCCATGCCAACACTGACAGCACGGCTGACCGCTGACCGTCGGATCACCGGGCAGTAGAGGGACGCCGCAGAAACCTCCACGAGCGTCCTCCCCCTGCAGGTCCGGGCGGTCTGCCCCCTGCAGGTCCGGGCGGTCCTCACTGGAGCCACGCTGAGTTTGAGAGGAACGAGCCGTTCTGCACCAAAAACAGGAAATCTGAGCGATTCCCTGACATGTCGCCCACTTCCCCTACCTGCACTGTTCAGACACGACAAGCGGCATGCAGCCACAGACGGCGACACTCTGCAGCTGCCACACCGGCGGAAGTACAGTCGCCAGCTCCTCACCTCTAAAACACCTCCAGACTGCAGAAGCTGTGCGACACCCTGGAATCTACAGGAAGCTCTCTTCACCAACACATCAAATAGACAGGGTCAGTTAGGTTTGGTCCAGAAGCCTCGCTGCTGAGCGACGTCAGAGCTTCTGTAAATGATATGAAGCAATCCAGACTTCAGTCAGCTGGACGTGCTGATCGGAGGAAGACCTGCTTCCTGTCCTGCTTTGGGTAGCGACAGTGTTCACACTTCATGGTGTCTTCAGTGATGCTGGACTTTGCTCCTTCCAGGACGCCAAACAGCTTTAATCTGCCTGAAGCCACATTCTTCCATCAGTTCTGCTTCTTCATGTCAACAGCCTTCACCAGTCCATCCTTAATAAGTTATTTGCAACACAAACTAAGAATAGAAATTTTGAATCTGCTCCGTTTCATTTCATTTCTTGATGGAATGTGGAGGAGTCATTGCTCTGACCTAGACCGATTTCAATTGGCCCAAAGTTTTGAGGAGGCTTCCTGTAGCCCGAACAACCAGCAGCTCAGTACAAAGCTCTGAACAGCCAGGCCCCATCATACTATAAGAGCCGGCGAGACTCAAAATCACATCCTGAAACTCATAAGAACAACACAGACCAACCTTAAACAATAGGAAGGAAAAAGAAAGAAACAGCGTCGTCTCTCTCTCCTCTCGAGGGGAAGTTGAGCTCACAGGCGACGTTGCCTTTGCTTTGCTCCGATGGGTTTTGGGATTGGCTCGTCTGAAGACGCTCCTGCCTGCACTGCTTCTTCTCACTTCTCGCCCAGGAGCACGTTCAGTCTTTGAGCTGCTGCCTCTCGTGTCATCCAGAGACGACGGCTGACTTCTCTGCTGGGGGTTTGCTTCACCACTGAGAGTAGAGGGGTCTCGGCCATGCTCGTCACTTAAGTGTTAGATCAGAGGAGAAACACTTTTCAACTCGTTTCATCTGTGGTTGGTCTTCTTTACCACAGAAAGACACAACTGTACCTCATTTCCTTCCATTTGAAACATCTTTGTTGGCATCAAAATGTGGTCAAGCATCAAAATGGACTTCCACAGTACAGCATAATGCATGAGCATTAAACACATTCAGGTGTAATTCTAATTCTCCATAAGTGACCTCAGGATGTCTGGTGTGTTATATCCTCACTCCTTCACCTGTACCGAACAGAAGACGGTCAGCGACCTGGCAGTCATAAATACCAGAGACGGATGTAGATCAATGAACTAGTCCAGAGTCAGAGCTCAGTGTGTCATGGTTATTGACCGTGATCAGCTGGAGTCCAGTGAACGAGCTGAAACAACAAATCAAATGCATGTTCTGGTTTTTCCACACTGTCTATTAACTACATGATTCGGTATGGGATTATTCTCAGTGTCACTCTGTTCTCTGTCTCCAGTTCTTTCTTTAAGGAGCACAGCGGCAGTGACGGAGGGTTCAGAGGCACACAGTGTACATCTAGTGGTCCACATGGTCCTACTGCATATTTACTGTTCAACTCTCATGAAAAAAAAAAATACAGATCAAGAATTTTGAAAAGCAAGCGAATAAACTGAAAGGCAGTGATGTATACATCAACAGAGATCGAATAAAAATAAAAAAAACAGCTTGAAGATGGGAAAAAAGACTGAATAATGAAATATGGAAACATTAATTGGAATGTAGGACTTTCAGAAGATTGTTTTATTATTTGTAATATAATTATGTGCTGAATTAGGGTTTGTTACATTTTTTTTCCCAATTTGAAAACTGAAAATATAAATATTGTATTAAGTTGGGCTATTTTGAAAGAAAATACAAAAAGGACAAAAAGGAAATTGTTTCTTTGTGTTCATTTGATTTCTAATTAAGATGTTCTGGGAAGAAATCAGCCTCGATGCTGCAGATTCAACGCTTCATTTCAGTTCAACCAATCTGTGACTTCTGTCCGACAGAACGTTGAAATGAAGCGATTTCAGATGGATGTGAGCTTTATTGTGCCAGTATGCCAGAAGTAATGAATGTGGAGACGTAGCTTCTCTAAAACTGGGGTTGAAATGACATGACAACTGTTACTGACAATATGGATCAATCACAGCAAAGTTATAATGATCGGCTGGGGTATTGATCAGCAGGACCCTGCGACTGACAGCCTGACGGAGCTGTTAAAGGAGAAACGGTAACGGTAAGGAAAAAACAGAGCAATAAGGAATATTATGAGCAACTGAACAAACAGAATATGACAGCATGTGAGGAAAAAAAATCAATGTTTTAAAAAAATTACTCAATAACTTCCACATAATCTTGCCAATTTTGCATTTAGGTTAAATCAAAGATAGTTCATGAGTTTGTTTTGTAGATATCAGCCCATCTCATAGAAAATATACCAAAAGCAATAAAACTTAATTAGTAACGTCAATAGTGTTTCACTTTTCAGAGAAAGAAGAAACATTGACTATCAATGTTTGCTATAAAACACCAACTGACTGTACTGATATGGACATGAGTCCAAATAGTCTGATTATTGAAACATTTTCACGTGTCTGCATCCTGATCCGACAGCTGGAAGCTTTCTGTAAACATGAAAACAGCCAAAGTTAATCTGCTGTGCAAAAAATAGAGGAAAGCACTGAATGATGAATGAATGAACAATGAAATCAATACATTTGGTTCAAAAACTGTTAAATAAGCTTCAATAAATCAGATTAACCTGAATTTAACCTCCAAAGAAAGTGTTTACTGTCCAGACAGCACTCACCTCGATCTTTTTGTCATCTCCCTTAGAGACTTAAAATGCTCCATAAACACAGAGGACCCCGGAAGTGGAGAAATGATGCATGCTGGGAAAACGCTGATCCTCGGTCACTTGGCGTCACCGAGGAGACGTACAGAAAGCGACTGAACTGGGCCTTTCATCAGGGTAGAAAAGTTTATTGGTATAAATATGCAAAAGGAAATCCATTTTTAAGACGTCATGTTACGAAATGGTTCTTCCAGCTGAGTTTTTTCTTTTTTAACGACAACATGAAAACCCATGTTTAAGCAAAAACCTCGTAACACTGTGTACACACTCACGGTACATTTAAACGTTCTCTGTTGAAAACTGCAATACTGATGACGACGGCACACGGGTGCTCTCAGAGAACCGCCTTTGATTTGATTGACAGCGAGCAAACTGGAGAACACGGTATCGAAGCGACGCGCACAGCTTCCCGGGCCGACCGGACCGTTTAGAAAAGCCGATAATAAATAAAAGGAACTACTGCTAAAGACTACAAACTCCTGAGACGATACTGTCACTGTGATACTGGAGCGGAGGCGGCCGGTCGCTCCGCTCTGAACATGCAAAAAGAACCAGAAAAGCAACAATGACACCAACAACACAAAGGACAAAGGTCAATATAACACTGAGCAAAGGTCGCCTCGGGCAGCAGCTTCTTCTTTTTTCTCCAAAATGACCATCAGCCAGAACATTAGGACCACTTCAGACACCCTGGCCTGGCAGATCCATCAAAGTGTGTTCAGAACCAGCTATAGAAACCACGGCGGGGAACCGTGTGGACGGAGAACCGAAGCAGAGCCCTGCAGAGACCACGACGCCTCCTGGCAGCAGGTCCAGCCACGCACCGGTCCAGAGGCCTGAACTACAGGTCACCTGCTCTGCAGTTCAGCCGGGACTATCAGTGGTCATCAGAGAGGGCGGAGTCTGCAGCATCTGACCAATCACAGAGCGGCTCGCCCTCATCACGGAGGAGCAGACAGCGATTCTCCAGAAGTATGAGAATTCATCAGGAAGAGACAAACAGGTTAAGCCTGAAGTTAGCTGGATAAAAGAAAACCAGGTTAGCGTTCTCCTGATCGTTGTTGGCGCCCCCTGGTGGTGGACAGAGGCCAGCAGGCCTCAGCTGCATCCTGACAGCTCGTATCAGGACCAGAGGACGACCTGCAGCGTCTGCTGGACCAGACCACCAGAGTGTTCTGAGCTTCTCCTCTGGCAGAGCAGGAAGACCCCAGCAGAGCTGCAGGTCTGGACATGCCCCCCCTCACAGGACGCTGTCTGATGCTTCCCACCCACTGCCAGGACTCACTGCACTGAGAGGGTCTGACCCACCGACCCCGTCAGTGGTCCTAATGCTGTGGCTGATGGGTGTGGCCGCAGCCCGCCAGACGTAGTGCTGGAGAAACGTATCAATATGTGCTGGATGGGTTCTTCTCGATGGCGATACGACCTGTGGAGAGAATCTAGTGCTTTCACATGAGACGGTTCTTCAGGAACCTCGGACTTTAACCAGGATCTGAGATTTTAACCAGGATCACTGGTTTTAACCAGGATTACTGGTTTTAACCAGGATTACTGGTTTTAACCAGGATTACTGGTTTTAACCAGGATTACTGGTTTTAACCAGGATCTGAGATTTTAACCAGGATTACTGGTTTTAACCAGGATTACTGGTTTTAACCAGGATCACTGGTTTTAACCAGGATCTGAGATTTTAACCAGGATTACTGATTTTAACCAGGATTACTGGTTTTAACCAGGATTACTGGTTTTAACCAGGATCCTTTTCTCTTTTAAATCAGGACCTTTGATTTTAACAGAGGCCAGTGATTTTAACAGGAGAATCCATTTTGAACAGGATCACTGATTTCCAGGTGATTTTAACCAGGATCTTTGATTGTAAATGGTTTCAAACAGGATCATTGCTCTGTCGGCTTCAAGTGCAGATTGTTTTTTTTTGTTTTTTTTTTGACGTGTTCAGTGCGTCTATGAGTGGCGATGTCTGAACGTCACCTCCACCTGCGGCCTGTTCACCACGGAGACGTCTGAACAAACTGAGATGATACTGTGCAATACGTGGAAGGGAGGCCTGCAGACTGCAGCTCACAGACAGTCTGGGGGGGGGGGGGGCTCAGTGGACCGCCCGGGTCCTGCCGGGCCCGTCCGGCGGCTCGCCGGCCGCGGCGTCCTCCGTCTGGGCCGAGGTGGTCTCTGAGCCCGTGTTGCTGTCGCTGGTTCCCTCCTCCATGGCCCCCTCGGGGACGCTCTCCTTGTCCTCTGAAGCCCCCTCCTCGCCGCCCTGGTGGGCTTCCAGCTCATCGGAGGCTTTGGCACTTCCCTGGATCAAACAGAGACACGTCAGGGTGAGGGGTGAACACTGCCCCCTGCAGTCTCAGAGAGAGACAGCAGCTCTGCAGCTCAACAAAACAGGTCTTCTCATTTCATCACACCCGTCAGCGTGATGGCGTGCTCACCTGGCGCCTCGGTGCGCTGGCGTCCGTGTCCTCGGCGTCCTTGCTGCCGCCTTCGCCGTTGGACGCCGTCTTGCCGCCGTTGTGTGGCGCAGACGTGTTTGTCCTCCTCTGCCAGAACGCAGGCAGGGGCCTCCCGGGCCCTCGGTCCCCGGCGTCCTTCTCGCGCTCCGCCATCCGTTTGCGAGCGCCTCCTCGGCGCGGCGATCTCAGCGGAGATCTTCTCCATGTCCACCTCCACCTTCATGCAGCACAGCTGGAACACAAGACGGAGGAGACGTGGAACAGGCCAGACTCGGCGTGCGAGTCAGCGGCGTCCGGACGGGACGTGGGAGACGGCGTACCCGTTTCAGCTCGTTGGTGAACGACTCCGTGGCCTCGATGAATTTCCTCTTCTTGTCCTGGGTGGCGGTCTTCAATCTGAAGCAGCTCCGCCTCCAGTTTCTCTGCGACGCGAGACACCGAGGTCATTTACCCACAAGTCCCCGGCGGGCGGCCCGTCGCACGGCGGGTTTACCTGATGGACCATGAGAGACTGGACCTGCCGCTTGAGGACCTGCATGCGGGCGGTGGTGACCACGGACCGGACGTCCGGCACCACGCTCTCGCTGAGGATCTCGCTGATCAGCCGGTGGTTGCGCTGGAAACGGGCCGCGGCCGAGTGCTTGATGGAAAAGCCGTCGTCGTAATCTGAAGACAAGAGTGAAATGTTGAGAACACTCCTGCAGAACAACATGCAGAGCCACAGCACCACCTAGTGGTGTGTTTCAGGTACTCACTCACACAGCAGCGTTACTATCACCTTTAAGAGAGGTCTGCACAGCTCAGTTTCCTCACTCCTGCTCAGACCCTTCCATACCCGACAGGACAGCGCTGTAGTTTGATTTCCAGCCTGCCAGAGCTGGAGACACTCCAGCATGTTGAAACTTGGTGAGCCAGAGCCGTTCCTGCCAGCTGACTTCAGCACACTGTACATGAGCAGATGTGGCCAAATCTGCAGCCGTGATTCACTGGGAAACGTTGCGCCTCACGCTAAGCGCTCGCTCCTCGGCCCTTTAAACACGCTGTCGATTGTGCAGTAAAGTGAAACCCAGAGACAGAACTACGACAGTAAACAGGGCTCGTTACTTTTTCCACTGCAGCGATGGAGAATCAGTTCCAGATGCACTCGGTGTTTTATATTCCTATTGTCCTTACTTCTGCAAACGGGCCGAGCTACAGGTCGGGTTGAGGCGTCGTGCCGGGCGCTTTGCTGTGGCCTCTCCTCATTACGTCGCTGCATTTGTTGGGGGAAGGATATATACAGTCAGGACCTCTAGACGACAATCCCAGACTCAATGCAGGGCGGCGGTATACAAAACGTTCCCTGTAGATCCAGGCAATGGAAAACATGATTCATGTCCACGCTGGGATCAACAGTAGGGCTGCGTTCACACTTGCGGTGTGGTTCCTGGTCTGGATCAAAGCGGACAGAGAGAAGCTGCTATTTCAGAGCAGACGTTTGGACTGACAATCAGGACATCAGACAAAACAGACGTAAACACGCAGCTTCTCAGAGGTTATAGCGACGTGGGTTTCACGGTGTGGGGTGTTCCCAGGGGTCATCCAGGACACAGAATGTCACAACGTGGCATCGCCAGCATTCTGGGAGTGTTAGTGGCCCTGCTGAACCTGCTGCTGAAGGCAGCCAATATGATTCTAAGATCATGTGACAAAGTTTCCTCGATGCTACCAAGCTAATTAGCGAAATATTTCTGTCGTCCTGTGTTGAGACTCAACGCTGAGACGTGCTTTCAACAAACGGTTCGGCTGTTTAGCTCGGCCACCGCAGGTATTTCCATCACTGACGTTTGACTTTCCGTCTATGAGCTGTTTGGATGCTAATAAGAACAAACAGTGCAAACGGCTAGCGGGCAGCAGCTTAGTGGAGCTCTTTCTTCCCCCGGGACTTCATTAATAAAGCACCGGCTTTCAATACGTGACCACCAGGAGAGCTAAATCTGATTTAATCATTACCGTACCAACAAATCCCAGCAGGGTGCCAGACCTGACTTTTTAATGGTCTGGGCTGTTCTGGGTTTTATCTGTAGTTTTCCTGAACATCATTATCTTCAACTGTACCACAGCCAGGCCCCAGACCAGCATCATTTCCTCCAGCTGGGTGGAACTCAGACGTCGTCTTCTGGCTTCTGTGTCCAACGTGAGTGTGTGTGTGCGTGTGTGTGTGTGTGTGTGTGTTTGCGTCAGTCTTTAAAACAAATGGGGAAAGAACGGAAATTTTCCAATTATGTCCAAACCGATGCCAAGAATACCTACAAGACCTAAACACAGAGAAACAGAGGCAACGCTTTGCAGGCTAAGGACGAGGAACTGCTTTTCAGAGGTAGCATTGCAGAAAATGTGGAGGAGGAGGAGGTGGAGGAGATAACACAAGTATGTGGACTTGGCGCGCTGTGTGGTTTGTAACGACTCTCTAAACGGACCCTCTGCGGAGCCCGGAGCGCCCCCGGGACGGGGGTCTTGGTGGTCTTACCGTCGGGATCCTCCGCTGGCTGGATGCTCATGTAAGGCTCGCCCTTGTCCAGTCTGGACTGCCTCTGGCGACTCTCCTCCTCCAGGGCGGCCTCCGCCCGGCTCTTTGCGTTGACGTAGGCCAGGTAGGCTGGGGAG
Source organism: Salarias fasciatus (assembly GCF_902148845.1). Lineage (NCBI taxonomy): Eukaryota > Metazoa > Chordata > Actinopteri > Blenniiformes > Blenniidae > Salarias > Salarias fasciatus. Next base: position 41,270,004 of record NC_043750.1, on the reverse strand, counting down.
TTGTGGTAGGCCTTCATGCTCTCATTATACTCTATCTACAGCGGGACAAGACGAGAGGAATGACGAGGAAACAGAAGGCAGCAGACTCAGTGTGGACCCTTGTTTCTGTCAACTACACACACATACAGGACTGGTAATGACGGTTAGACAGGAAGGGATGAGGATTGGAGGGACCCACGACTGCAGGGGACACATCTACTGGTCGCCCTTCAGGAAGAAAAACCCCATGAACACCCTGGTAAAACAACCAACCTTCTCTGCTTCGTAGTCATTCAAATAATCCTGTTTCTCCTCATCAGTGAGGTCCCTCCACATGCCACCGATTATCTTCCCAATTTCCCATAGCTTCAGATCAGGATTGGAGGCTTTTACTTGATCCCAAACCTGGTGATGAGAACCAGACATGGGTGCGGGGTTGGGTTGGGTTGGAGGGGCTATGCGTGGTTATCTCTTTGCAGAGAGGTCACAAACCAGAGGAGGCCGTGTGCTTTAAGCTCCATCTCTCCCTCTACAAGAACATGGACTGAGCTACAGCCAAGTCCTGCCTTACTCTGGCTGCACACACAACGTCTGGAAACACACTTGACACACTGCCTGCAATTCAAAGCATCCCTGAGGTCCGGCAGAGCACACGGTGGACGCTGCAGAGAGGAGCAGAGAGGGGCGGACTTACCTTTCGACTGTATCTCATATACGGCATCAGCGGCTTATCGGGCGGTTTGGGCGGCTTGGGGATGTTTATTCCAGAAGAGTTCTGGGAAACAGAGAGAAATCATCAGTGGAGGCGTGGCAGCTCTGAAACAGGCAGAAACCAGCATGATGATTTACTGTCCTGCTACATTTGGGAACACTTTATTATGACCAAGATGTAACAGAAAGGAAATATAAAGCCATGTGGAGGGTTCGGTCCAGATTTGAGGATTTATTCACCTTTCAGCTAAACATTTCTTAATTCGGCTTCTCAAAAGGAAAACAGACTTCTTCTATTTTTCAGATAATAAAAAGCCCATTTCATAAGAAAAAAAAAAAACACCCTTCCCAATGAGTAGCAAAGAATTCTCTCTCTCTTCTTTTAAATTGTATGTTTATTTGGAAAGGAAGCAATAATTTAAAGAGAGAATTATCACTACCAGAATATAAAAATGTGTGTGATGTTTGAATTTGTGCTGGTGTTTAAATTTGGGTGAGTCACTGCTAAATAATTCATTGGTTATCAATAAAGTTGCAGTGTCCGGGTCCAGCAGAGCAGGCTCCTGCTTCCTGCAGCGCCACGAAACTTTTCAGAAACAATTCAGAAATAACTCCACCAACTCAGAAATACCGTCTTCACGCAGTACCTGGGACTACTGCTCACGAGAAAATTTGGGGAACATCTGAGCGTTGTCGCATCCCATCATGCTCAGTAACCATGGAAACAACTTTCTGACTGGATCAAAGGTGGGCAGAACAAACCTGCAATGGTTTGAATCGCGCCTGTTTCCACGAGGCAATCGGCAGAAACAGGAGCTGGTGCTGTCTGTTCCTGACGTTAACAGTCGGGTGTGTGTTCGTCTTTGTGGGCGCCGTTATTAGGGTCTCCAGCGAGCGTTCAGATTGGTCATCACAAAGTGCTACCGCTGGTTTAATTAATGGCAGTGTGAAGCGAGGGGCCCTGCAGCGCTCGCTGGAACACGGACCGACTGCGGCAGCAGCAACAAGCCTGCGTTAAGCCGAGCTTTGCCCGCGGCGAGACATAATGCCGTTATTAAAGCCAGCCAACCACAGCCTGCATGCAGCAACCAAATCAGTGCTGGGCAGCCAGAGCCATGCCGAGCGGCCGGTCTGCGACGCCATGGCAACGCGGATGGGATGAGTTACCCAGCATGGCTGTCAGAAGCAGACACAGATGGACCCGGGCCGGTCTGCATGTCTGATGGTGAATGCATGAGAGCCCTCGACTGTGTTCTCTACGTTCTGCTGGGGTTCCTCTACGGGATGTTCATACCGTTACCCGACTGTTGCTGCTCTGGCTCCCTCCCAGCCTGTAGTTGTTGTAGGCCAGATGGCTGTATGGGTTGTACCCCACAAACCCGGCAGTGTTGGGCATTTGCTGATGGAAACAAATGAGACAGAAACACGAATGAGAAAAATGAGAGAAGAGACGGAGGAAGAAATCAAAGAACCGATGGAGGAAGCAGGGAAACGCAAAGGAAAGACACTGGCCGTCATGCTGGGGGGGCGCAGGAGGAACAACCTCTCAGAAGCACCGGGGGGGGGACTCACAATGGTGCTGGGTGCAGCTGGGGGGGGGGGGGGGGGGGGGGGGGGGGGGGCATATGGGGGCGCAGCAGGAGGGGCTTCAGGGTGGGGGGAACTCACAGTGGTGGGGGGAGGGGGGAGGGGGGGGATACTCACTGTGATTGAGGGGGGGATACTTACAGGGTGGCTGAGGGGGATACTCAGGAGGGGGGGGTCCTCACAGAGGAGGAAGGATGATCACTGTGGTGGGGGCAGGGGGAATACTCACGGTGGTGAGGGGGTGGGGGGATACAGTTGTTGTGGGAGGGACACTCACCGAGGTGGGGGCAGAGGGACAATCACAGGGGTGGGGGATACTCACAGGGGTGGGGGGGATACTAAACCAATGTGGAGGAGGGGGACACTCACGGGGGTGGAGGATACTCACGGTGGTGGGGGCAGGGGGAGGTGGAGGAGCGTACGAGGGTCTCTCTGTAGTGAGAGAAAGAAAAACCTTCAGGTCAGAATCAGTGGAGAGAAACAGTTTGAAATCCAGCTCAACCTGGAGGAGATTCAAAAGGGTTTTTACTATTACATTATTTCTGATCAATACAGGCAATGAAATGGAAGTGTTTGTTGTTCTATTCTGTTCCTTGTGCACGAACTGACACTGGCTTTAACTGACCTGAAGGACAGAAGCAGGACTGTCACCTTTACACTGCTCTACAAGTTAAATGCACAGTGTGGATTCATCTCACTGTTTCTGCACAGCATAAGTTCACGGTACACAAAAAAACTGTATTCATTGCAATCCACTCCATCTGCCGTCTAAGCCGGTTCATAACAATAAATTCATTTTCAAAGTAAAAGCATCCATCAAATGAGTGCAACCAGGTTTCATGTTCTGAAGCAGAAATGTGCTTATCATTGCCACACAGGTAATAACTCACTGCAGCATCAGGAAGCTACCAAATATGGACATTTTCCTGGTAAAAGAAACAAGAATTGCAGCAATGATCTTCTTCTTCTCTTCACATTGTTATTTCCAGACTTCTATAATCAGCTGCTGTGATAACAAGCACACAGCAGATCAGGAAAACGGTCTTCAGTGTTTCAGTGAGTAGAAGCAGCGATCTGCAGCCTGTAGCGTGGATAGCATGTCCTCCAGTGGAGAACAGGCATGGTTACCATGACAACCGTGAGGCGGCGCCACAGATCTGGCGGTCTGACGATTTCCCTGCTCAGATGTAAAAACCCTGATTTTCCCTGTTGTGAGAGCGAGTCCTAAACTTTTTGGCTTTACTGTGAAATAAATAAATCAGGAAGTGCTCTACCAACTCTTCAAGAGATTTCAAGCTTTTCACTTTATTGAAGCCATCTTTTAAGTGCTTTCAGCTGTTTTTCTTGGCGTGGCGAACAATGAGCTCATTTTCTGCTGTTTCTTTTGGAAAAAATGGAAGTGCAGAGAAGTTTCAACCACAATGTTGAACCCTCCACTTTGTGCACAACATTGGGAAACTGTTTTGTGTCTTTCGTGATTTCTTTTTCCAGCAAACACTGAACTGCAGCGCAATCTGAACAATATGTGATGAAAGTTTAAATCACACGTTGTTCACGATGACGTCCGCTGGGAGGCCTGGGAGTTATACAATACTGAAACAACATTCCAGGAAACCAAAACGTTTGAGGGTCACACAAAAATAGTTGTGAAACACCGGTGGCCAGCAAAGTACGGTGAGCCGGAAGGGCCTACAGTCACAACACAACATCAGAAGGCATAACGCCAAACAAAAGGCACAACACAACATCAAAAGGCGCGACACAGTCTTGCAGTTGCGGTGTGACTTTTGCTGTCAACACTTTTTGTTGTTGCATTGTGAGTTTTGCTGCTGTGACTTTAACTGTTGTGGATTTTGCTGTTGGGTTGTGACTTTTTGTTATTGTGACTTCTGCCATCACGTTGTGACTTTTCCTGTTGTGACATCTGGTATTGCACTGAAACTTTTGATGCTGTGTATTGAGTTTTCCCGCTGTGCCTTTTACTGTTATTTTTGCCTGTTGCATTGTGACGTTTGCTCTTGTGTTGTGACAAGTTGTTGTTCTGTTGTGACGTCTGCTGTTGCACTGTGGATTCTTGCTGTTGCATTGAGACCTTCTGATGCTGGGTTGTGAGTTTTTGCGGCTGTGACTTTACTGTTGTGGATTTTTGTTGTGTTGACTTTTGCTGTTGCATTGAGACTTTTTGGTGTTGTGCTGCATTTTGCTGCTGTGACATTACTGTTGCTGTTGTGGATTTTTGCTGTTGTGCCTTTAGTGTTGCATTGTGACCTTTGTTGCTGTGACTGTTGCTGTTGTGGACTTTTTGCTTTTGCTGTTGCGTTTGGACCTGATGCTGTGGATGCTGTGAATTTTGCTGTTGCACTGTGGATTTTTGCTGCTGTGATGTTTGCTGTAGTAAATCATTGCTGTGCTTTTGTGACTCTTTATCGTTGTGACTTTTATGGTTGCGTTGTGTCATTTTGCCGTTCCCTTGTCGATGAGACATATGATAATAAAGTGATTCTGTTAAAGCATTCCACCATCATTCCTCACAAACAGCTCAACTAGCAGGTGACAGTCGCCCAGCAGGACATTAACCTGACTGACTAGCAGGTCAGAAGTCTCCAGTCGTTCTTACTTGACATTGTCGCCTTGAGAAGAAGCTCTCACTCTGTTCCAGTCATTGGATCTGCAAGAAACACATTTTTATTGTGAGGAGCTGCAGACTGGGTGGCTCTGAGGGGAACTGTGATCAACACACTGTGAATGCACCTCACCACTGCACACACACACACACACACACGCACACACACCACAAACAAAAGGAGGCAGAAAAAACGGAGAGAGAGGCTGTCAGAGAGCCGGCAAGCTAAGACAAGCTAATGCTGCTGGCTAACACAGGCTCAAGCAAGCTAGCGCAGGCTAACACAGGCTAGCGGTGGCTAAGTCAGGCTAACACAGGCTAGCACCGAAGTTGGCATTTTTTTACACGCGTTTTTCCTTTAAATAATGCAAAGGCAAGACAGGCCAAATACGAGGGGGCAGAAATGTGACCGGTCTGGTATTTTTTTGGTGTTTGACTCGTTAAGCATGTTTAACACCAACATGCTAACGTTAGCGTCAAGCTAACTTTAGCATGCATTCATATTAGCTCGTTGCCGTACAGTTGTTTGCCTGTAAAACGTAATAAATAAAACCTGCTGAGTCCGAGTCGACATTACTTTCAGCTCACTTGGAGCGTTTTGGTTCCAAAATATTCTTAATAATTATCCGCTCCGTCAGTTAAAATAAGCAGCTGATTAAGAGCTATTATTAGCATGCAGCGTCAAGTCAGACGTCTACAGACATATAATCCCTCAGATTGTGAACGTGTACCAGCATAAATCCAGAAATGACGGGCATAAAACTCACCTTAAAGCCCGCAGTGAGTCCCCACCACAGGCTGCACTGCGGCTTTAACAGGGAAGGCTAACCAGGTAGCCCGGACAGACCGTCTCCACCATGGAGCAGTGAAACGGGGTCCACTCGGCTGATCCCGCAGAATCTTCCAGAATTACACCCCCACCCTCCTTATTACAGCTGTGAGCCTGAACGCTGCTCAGGCTCATCGCCCTCAGCTGTCACACTGCTGCTGCGCTCTCTCATTCAGAGCAGCAGCAGACAGCCGGCTCTGCTGGAGGGATCCACTGAGGAACATCTGAGCTCTGCTGGAGGGATCCACTGAGGAACATCTGAGCTCTGATGGAGGGATCCACTGAGGAACATCACAGCTCTGCTGAGGGATTCCACTGAGGAACATCTGAGCTCTGCTGGAGGGATCCACTGAGGAACATCTGAGCTCTGATGGAGGGATCCACTGAGGAACATCTGAGGTCTGCTGGAGGGATCCACTGAGGAACATCACAGCTCTGCTGGAGGGATCCACTGAGGAACATCTGAGCTCTGCTGGAGGGATCCACTGAGGAACATCTGAGGTCTGCTGGAGGGATCCACTGAGGACATCTGAGGTCTGCTGGAGGGATCCACTGAGGAACATCACAGCTCTGCTGGAGGGATCCACTGAGGAACATCACAGCTCTGCTGGAGGGATCCACTGAGGAACATCTGAGCTCTGCTGGAGGGATCCACTGAGGAACATCTGAGGTCTGATGGAGGGATCCACTGAGGAACATCTGAGCTCTGCTGGAGGGATCCACTGAGGAACATCACAGCTCTGCTGGAGGGATCCACTGAGGAACATCTGAGCTCTGCTGGAGGGATCCACTGAGGAACATCTGAGCTCTGCTGGAGGGATCCACTGAGGAACATCACAGCTCTGGAGGAGGGATCCACTGAGGAACATCACAGCTCTGATAGAGGAACATGACAGCACTGATGGAGGGATCCACTGAGGAACATCTGAGCTCTGCTGGAGGGATCCACTGAGGAACATCTGAGCTCTGCTGGAGGGATCCACTGAGGAACATCACAGCTCTGCTGGAGGGATCCACTGAGGAACATCTGAGCTCTGCTGGAGGGATCCACTGAGGAACATCTGAGCTCTGCTGGAGGGATCCACTGAGGAACATCACAGCTCTGGAGGAGGGATCCACTGAGGAACACACAGCTCTGATAGAGGAACATGACAGCACTGATGGAGGGATCCACTGTCCCCCCCCCCCCCCGGTCCCTGTGTTCCCTCTCGTCCACAATGATTCAACACAGTTTCAGTTTGAAACCCGTTTCCCAGTTAAATTGGTGAAAGCCATGATGCTAAGCAGCTAACACGCTTCTAACAGCACCACAGTCTCACCACACACACACACACACACACACACACACACACACACACACACACCATGTGAGGGAGCGAATGGTCAGCCCAGCTCAGGATGTGGTTCGCCCAGACTTTGTTGGAAGGGTCCGAGAGAAAACAAGGAGGAAGTTTGGAGTTTCTTTAAAAAGTTAATCTATTAGGAACTTTCAATTTCCAAATACTAAAAAAGCAGTCACTTCCAGACTTATTGCACGTTTCCATGACACAGTTGCAGCACGACTGGAACCAGTGGTTTCCCTCTGGAGCTCCACCTCCGTGTGGGTGGAGTCGTCATATCGAGGTGACCTGTCCACTTATCTTGATAAAGCTAATGACATTTAAAGCAAAATGACCTCAGATAATGAAAAATAAAAGCATGACAATGATGTCCACACCACCGGCGCCACCTGGTGCTTTAACGTAGACTATCAGAATTGAAGCCTAATTCAGCACAATAAAAAGCTACGTGATTCAATGCTTTTCTTTTGTTGCATATTTGCACTAAAATTCATAATTTCAGTGGAAAATATGACATAAAATACACAACAAATAAATATTTGATGATCAAAAGCCATGAAAACCCAAGATACCAGACAATAGAAACAGATGTGCTGCGGTGTACTGAGGCCTGTAGGCTGATTCCGCACACGGAAACATTCATGCAATCATCTAGGAACGGATTCATCTGTAAAAAACTTAGTCATGTATTTATACTAATTCAAATCAGGAAAACTGAAAGTCATTCTTGGGTGGAACGAAATCAGTTTGTGCAGCAGTTAAAACGTGCAGGGTGAAAAACTTGGTTGAGGAGCCTCTGGTCTGGGTTCAGTGACTACCATGTAGGTTTACAAGAGAGCAAGCATCCACCGCCAGAGCCGACAGAGGAGCATTCGAACTTCAACTACACAAAGTAAGCACACAGTTCAGGTCAAATAATGAAATATGTCAATTCAGCAAGTAAATTCATTTTCAGACTCGTTGAGGAACGTTACTGTAGCGGCCAAGTGAATGAGGCCTCCTCATATAAGCCCAGCCCAAGTCTACGTCGATCCAATCAGTAGACTGGCCTGAACCAAACCCCAGAGGGGCGGGGGGGGGGGGCACCTGGGACAAACCCTCAAAAACCTCAACTAACAAACTGGATACGAAATTAAAAAGAAAATGATAACAGCATTTCTAATATGTATCTGAAGGAATTCTATTGGAATCTGGACCGATCCAGAATGGGTGGGCCCAGATTGGAATTCCATTCCGGGCTGGCCCAGAAAGGAATTCTATTGGAATTCTATTCAAGGCCGGGCCTCAAAACGGAATCTCAGCATTCCATTCCAGGCTGGCCTGGAATAGAATTCCAAGCCGGGCCGGCCTGGTTTCCGATCGGGCCAGACTCCAATACAGCAGATCCATTAGTTGTCACCAACCAACCACTCCCCAAAATATTTATACATATATTCGAAACCAGTACCCGGACAGTTCCCCCTCAGACAGCGGACTGCGCCATCCGCCGTCAAACAGGTGAAGTTTTGCTCCTAAATCGGTGCGCACTCCCGCAGGAACAGTCTGAGAACGAGCAGGAAGTGTGTGTGGTGAGTAGGTTTATCTTAGGTTTACTTCTGACTGTATACCAGGTGTAAAGGACCAGTGGAGCAGTGAGTACCGCACTATACCGGTCCAGAGCGTTACTGAAGCACTGACCGGCGGTGAGGGAGGTTTAACCTACAAGTCACTGCTCCAACAGTCCAAAAGTGTCCATTCAGTGAAAGTGTGTGTGTGCAGAAGTCATAGTTTCAGAGAAGCCCCGTTTCCATGGGTCCATAAATCCTTGTTATAATCTGATTGTAATCACTCAGATGGGATTGTAAGAGGTAGTCTACCTTGATAAGCCACTTGATGCCTGAAGACAGCGGATCATGTTATTCATTCTGCTCATGCGTTTCCTTGTACATAGAGTCACGTAATGACGCACTCAGAAACAGGAAGCAGGAATGAGAAAGTCAAAACCAAAACAGTGGAAGAACTGGACGGGGGTTGAGAAAAAAACTAGAACCTTGAGAGACAAAAAAAGACTTCTTGTAAAGTTGTTCAGAGAGCTCTGTGATAGACTACCAGCCACAGCCTCCAGTGAATCACGGAGCTGTTTGAACAGAAATCCAGCAGATAAAGACTCTGCCTGGCGCTGAAGAGGGCAAAGCTAAAGGTCACAACCTGAGAAGTGGGAGGGAGACCTTCCGCACATGGCAGAGATACTGTATAATCAGAGACAGAGACGTGGCAGGCCTGTTTCCATGGACAACATTCAAAAGTGGAAACTGAAGCGTTTCCTTGTATTTCAGCTGTTGATTGATAAGAATGCTGTGAGCGTGGCTACGGACGTCTTCCAGACTGAAACATTTTGGAAGTGCAGCACTCTCCAGCACCAGTGTTTCTAATGATACAGTCAAAAAAAAATAAAGAAGTAAAAGCTGTTTGTTTGTAATAAAGACATGGTTTTATGTGAGATCACTCAATTTAAGGACCCGAATGGAATCTCACAGGAGACAAGTGCCAGAGACATCTGGACCGTCTCTGCCCGACATTGGTTGGGTATTGATGATCGTACAGGGTATCCAATCTGATTCTGGGAAAATTGTCCATCTGTAAACACTCCTGCAGTCACAGTACTGCCCCGCCGACCTCGTTCATACTCAGACACACTGCTTCATTTAGTTTTTGACCAAACACTGGGACTGGCATCACTACAGCCTTTTGTCCCATAATCCAGTGTTTGGTGTCTCTAAACTGCCTGTCGCTGTGAATGTGTGTACATGGCTGACTGTGCATCTCTGTTTCACTTCCTGCTGTTCACCTGTAGCCACCTTGCTTGTGAAATGTCTTTCCTTATTTTGGCTCCGGATTCCAGCATAATGCACAAGGCCCAGGATGGACGGGAATAAGTGGGAAGCATGTGAGTGGATGGGCCGGGTCGTGGCAGGATAGAAGATGAATGGATGGATCCTGTAATGTCAACAGAGACAATTTGTTCTCCTCTACATGAATAAAAAGAAAGGTGGAATTGAACTCATTATGTCACCGTAACATGAGCTGCATTACAGTCGCTTCACCGGCCGTAACCTCTTCAGATAATCGAGGTTGCCCCATTCACTGTTCCCTGTGTTGTTAGAAGTGAATACTTGGCATTCTTGTTCCACATTGTTTGAGCGACGCCCAGGGTCAATGGTTGTAATAGTGTGTTGACTAGAAAAAACAAGCCAAAGCCTGCAGGATTTAGTCTACATCTCTGTCCATTCAGCCTGAATAGCCCTCTAGTGGCTTTCTTAATTGATTGTGTTCCTTGTGGCCCTGATTCTGTCTGTTTTTTCTGCACACTTGAGAGCTTATTTTGTTTCTGCTCGACCTGCATTTTGCTCGATATGCATCCAGACACTGTTGTGATCTCATCTCCAGGTGTGCTGTTTCACTGCAGGACCAGTTCAGTGCATGTGGAGGTGTGCTGGAGGCCACATGCCTCATGTGAGCTCCTGTGGACTCCCAGGCACAGCTGTGGGGACCGTGGATGCCCAGGGGCAGAGGCCCTCCTTGGACAGTTTGGATCAATGAGAGAGAAAGCCGTAAGCAGAATCCGACCCGGTTCTTAAGCCTGCAGAGCTCTCCAAAATAGACCCAGGCAGTGGAACTAAGCAGACTTGAAAGTTTACTCTGGTGGTGGACGGACGAGGTATTTTTAGATGCTGCTGCAGTCACGTTAATGTGATGTATCTTTCCATGGAGTATCATCACTAGCCTGCTCTCTAATGGAAAAACATACTGGACTAAAGGCTGGTCCATGCTTCACATGTACACGTTTCCGCGTCCGCTATGGAAGGTCCGCACGCGCTTTCTCCCATACTACATTTTGAGCTCAGGTGTGTGCGTTCCATGCAGACGCACTGATCCACGCATCCTCCAGAAGCTTTTCCGGCACTAGACTGTTTATCTGCTCCTTTATTACAGATTATTTAGAGGAAATTAAGCACATACATTGTCAGTACATTATCATTTAGTATTAAAGCTGCTGTAGGCAGGATTTTGCTAGTCAGTGCTAATTTTTCTGTGTTTTCTTTGGATTAACTGGTAGAGTATCCATTGATAATCCTTTAGGAGTGTAGTATAACTGCACTATCGCGAGGGCGCAGCGTTTCCATCTGTCTCTGTTCTGAGCTGGAAAGGATTCACCACCGCTCCCGGTATGTTTGAGTAATCAGAAGAGCCCCTGAGGCTCTATCCTGATTGGTCGAGGGGGCGCCGCTTTAAAGCTCTGTTTCTCGTGAACGCACACGAGGAAGTCCAGGCCCGCATATTTACCTGCTTCATCGGACATAACATCATCAAAACTCCACGGAGGACACCGTCTGTTTCTACTGTAATTCTTAAAAAAAGGCTTTGACCCCAGGCCCGCCGTGAAAAGGTCACAGGTGAATCAACCCACCGGCGCAGGCGGCCGTGACACTGCCGGGCCCGCTCGGCACCCCGAGGCGGGCCCGACTTCGGGTTTCAAATCGCCATCTTGTGAAGGTAATCCTGCCTACAGCACCTTTAAAGTTTATTTAGCCTGTTAAGGATTCTTCAAGCTGCAATTGACTGTGTGTGTGTGCTCTTATTTTGAAGTGAGCGCTCTTATTGTTGAAACCACCTGCACTTCCTTCCTCCTCCTCTGTTCAGCTACTGCAGCGTTATGATGATGTAGCAGTCATTGATGATGTGAGTTATGTCCAAAGTGATGATAGATAAATGTGTATGTTTCATATGCATCTTCTGCTGGCGTTGTGTGACTCCTAAGCTGTGTTTATGCCGCCTAAAATGTTCGTTTTTATGCGTTAGCATAATCGTCAGTTAGCATCTTGAGCTAACTGTAATTGTGTATTGGTTGCTAGTCTCAGGTTATATTTGTTTATATGTTAATAAGTCCAGGTTGAATCCAGTTTGAATTTGCTCCTTTCACTGTGTTGTTTGCTCCATTGAATGTATAGTCGTGCATATGTAATTCAGTCTTTATTTATGGTATTCAGAAACTGCTTGCTTGCTTGCTTTGCAACAGAATGCATCATTCAATAAATGCAGAACTGCAGTAAAAGCTCCATCTCATTCTGATGATTCACGTGCTCTCTGACCGGAGCCCTACAGTGTCAGTTAATCCTCATAATCAGCATTCAGAGGTCAGCATCCTCAACGAATGGTCCTTCGAGCCGGATGACTGACTGCTGTAGGATGTCATCGATCAACACCCAGATCCCTTCCTCACATGGATGGACAAGAGCATCAAGTGAGACAGCGCCGCACACCGAGACACCTAGAAGATTACATCCTTGCCTACAACCCTCAGAGGCCTGCCCCTTCCTCCCACATCAACGACGGCGATCGTGAGGAGCAGAGAGGAGCAGCAGCCAGGGCAAACAGTGGCATGCGGGTGCAGCTTCTCCTCTTGGTGCAAGCGGGACCTCACACAGCTCTAACCCAGGTGACCCACTGAGCACCACATCATTGAAACAACTAATTGAATCTCTATCCAGGAGCGAGAGGGAGGAGAGGGCGGAAATATGTATGAACACAGACAACGTCATCACCAAGATCTACTGGATACATCACGTCATTCCTGCAGGAGGAAGAGAAGAATGAGGACACTCACGATGTAGAAGGTATGATGCTCAATGAACCACAAAGACAGTCCCCACTCCATAATCCTACCTGGGTTCATATTCCGAGCCACTCCCCCAAAGTAGGGAGGCAGGAGCACAATATGGAGTCTCACACAGAAAGACACACATCAAATGTGATCCCAACACTAGAGGGAGAAGCTGAACTGAGAGACCTCACTCCTGCCATAAGAGAGAGAGCAGAATCTGCATTCAAGCCAATACATTCAGGGCCAATCCCAATTCTACCCCTTACCCCTACCCCTTACCCCTCCCCCTATGATATGCGCGTTCACAAGGCTTAAGGGCTATCACAATTCTACTTTTTGAATAGGGGTAGGGGAAAGGGGAAGGGCTATTTCACCCCTTTCAGCGAAGTCTGCATCGATGCTCCCTATTCTCTGTAGGGGTAGGCGGAGTTTTGCATTGGCCAGAAAAAACAACATGGCGCCCACCACGGAGTCGCACAAATGTAAGCTTGCTTTCTGTATACTATTTAAAAAGCTATAAAAAAGTGTATTTGCTTCACTGAATTTATAGATATACTAGCGTGACAGTGTCCCAGTCATGGATTAACGTTTTAGCACTGCTTAGCTCCGTTTCCAATCGTAAATTTGTAACTTCTGAAGAGCACTAATCACTGTATTAACGTCATCTTTTATCATGTTTTTAACGTCATATGTTTGACACAGGGACCCCTGATGAAACCTGACTTGTGATTCAGTTTAGAGGTGAAAATGAAGAAAAGTTTTTGAAATCAAAATAGAGCGCCAAAACACATTGGGAGTAAATTATATTATTCGTCTAAGCTATAATATGTCAGTAATAAAACGTGTTTATATAAATATATCTGTATTACTTTAGGAAATTCATAAAAGAAAATGGCTTGGAAGGGGAAGTTACAGCCCAGCAAGCTTCAAAAAAGTGGGAGAACCTCAAAAATAAATATAAGGTAAATAATAATACCATTATTAAAAAATAAAAGTAATTTCTAATGTAATTTCTATCATTTCTAATATCCATAATTTTTTGTTGTTACAGGAGTGCGGCGGGGCTTAAAGGGCCAAGGGGTATCCCAATTCATAGTGTTGCAAAGATAGCCCTAGCCCTCAGCCCTATTCTAAAAGGGGTAGGAGAGCGATAGGGGTAGGGCCAAGGGCTGAGGGGTAGGGGAAAGGGGTTGAATTGGGATTGGCCCTCAGTCTCTCCAAGGTCTCCTCAAACTCCCTACTCAGTCATCTCCTCTGGCACGATGTCGTCAGCCTCAGCTCAAAGTCAACTCATGAGGCCAGTTCCTGTACAGCCCCAGACAGAGGAGCCATATTGACCAGCGGAGGAAGCTTCCTACCGACACCAACCTCAGGTACTGCAGGTACTCAGCACCACAGCCCAGCCTTACCAACACACACAATCATCAGTAAGCTATCCTCCACCTCAAGCCGCCACAACACAGGACCTGCCTCCTTATAGGCCTGTTCCACCTAGGGTTGTCACGATATCACATTTTCTCTTCACGATTATCATGGGCAAAAAATATCACGATAACGATATTATCACGATATCAGCAAAAATTTAACTAATAATGGTACAAACATTCTGATTCATCTTTAATTTTATTTTTGTTTGTTTTCTCTCTGTTCCCAGATGAATTACATTCAGAATACCTGTCAAATGAGATATTGAAACAATATGAGAACAGTGACTGTACAACTGCATACCAAAAGTGGAGTTACAATCAACTAATTAAAATCTGATGAACTGATTAACAGAGGATCCACAGCAGAGGCGTAATTTACGCCGGGTTGGTGGGCTATGAAAACCCTCGGGCCCTCTTGGGGTGAAATCCTGTCCCACCACCACACTGCCCAGAATTTGTGTTTGTTTGTTTGCTCATCCGAGGCGGAATGAGCGCAGCAGCTGCTTCTCTCCAGCCAGAGGCGCCGCTACTGGCTAGGGCCCCGAGCTGAAGGGGGCCCAGAGGGACGGCTGACATCAGTCAATTTCAATGACAAATTTAAGGCGCTACACTGCAACGACAGCGTGTCAAAAATCCCCCGCATGGGGCCCTTTTCCGAGTACTCACCGGTTAGTTGCAAGAAGGGGGCCGGCAGAGAAGACGGCGGATATCAGCGACACAACTTGAAACCCCCCGGACATATTACAATGACACGTCTGGAACCTACCTAACGGGGCCCCACTACTACCCGGCTTGCATCAATGTGCAGTCAGTGTTGATAAACACACTTTTTTCGGGTTAGGATATTGTCTTGCTGTCGTTGTCGGCCACCACCGACATGTTTAGTTCACTCGTGACGCTCGCTAACTGGAGCCACGCTAGCTAGGAGCCGTGCCGCTACCACTGCTCCTGCTGTGTTTACATGTGAGGGGAGGGGGAGAGGAGGGGGGCTGCAGGAGGGAGACGAAGCAGGGCAGAAGAACAGGAGTGGATTTTGAAAATACACTTCAACACGTTTCAAGTGGCTCTAGATCCTCTTTACGATATTATCATGTGCGCATTTTGAACACGACACTGAAATTTCATTTTTTAATACCACGATTATCGTCAATACCGGTTTACCGCGACAGCCCTAGTTCCACCCCAGACTGTTCCACCCATAGCAGGGATGTGTAACACTGCTGCAGCTTTTCAGTCACAGTTTCCATCAGGCCAGTTCACTCCCTCACAAAACATTGATCTGCAGCCACGCTCCTTATATGTTGTGCCCAAACCCAAAATCCCAGATTTCACCACAGACAGTGAAAGGGAATTTGCTAATCTGAAGTTAGCCTTGGAGAACCTGCTCGAGCCTTATCCAGAACTGACTGAAAAATATAAATATCATGTGTTACTTGAACACCTCAAGTTCCCAGAAACACAGATGATTGGCCAGTCATGCCGGCATCATCCATACCCATACACAGCAGCCATGCAAGCATTACAGCTCCAGTACGGTCAGCCACATCAGCTGGCACAAAATGAGATCGCAGCCATCCTGATGACACCTGATGTGAAATTCGGAGATGCACGCACTTTCCAGAGTTTTGCTCTCAGAGTCCACCTCCTCGTCAGTATGCTGCTCTCCATGGAGGGATCTCAAGGGCTGGAACTCAACTGCTGCTCACACGTTGACCGCCTACTTAGTAAGCTGCCCAAATATCACCGAGATGGGTTCATTGAGTACCTCCAGCTACAGGGAAAGCTCAACACCGTGAGCCTCAACCCGTACAATCTCCAAGATCTGAATAGCTGGCTCCAAGGTAAAGCTCAACAGCAGCGTCTGTCAGACAGACTGGTGCAGCGCTACCAACTTGAGAAACCAGCCAACAGTGGGAGAGAGAAAATCCCATTTAAGGTCAAAGGTCAGAGTGCGGCCGTGTACCATGGAGCAGAACCCACTCAGCCACACACCTCCAACAAACCCACGTCATCTGGTGTCAAGAAACCTTTTAAGGTGCACTGCCTCTTCTGTGACAGCAAAGAACACTACATCAGCCGCTGTCCCAGTGTTAAAGCGCAATCAACGACGGAGCTGGACAGGTGGATAACAGAAGGAAAACGCTGCTGGAAATATGCACGTGCACATACCCCTGAGTCTTGCAACCTCAAAATGATGATGTCCACCTCCAAGTGCTTCACAATGTTGCCCAGCGTCACTCCTCCGATCTGCAGACAAGAGCCCCAGAGAGTCGAGTGTTTTTGACTCCATAGCATCCAACAGTGTGCTTCTCAAGGTGGTTCCTGTGTTCCTGCACAACAATTCTAATCTGATAGAAACCTTTGCTGTGTTAGATGATGGAGCACAACGGTCCATAATCCTGCCAGCAGCTGTTCAGCAGCTCCAGTTGAAAGGGGAGTCAGAGACCCTCATTCTACGCACAGTGCGTACAGACATCACACACCTGCAGGGTTCAAAGGTCAGCTTCGAGATCTCCCCCAAAGCCATCCCACAGAAGCGGTACAAAGTGCAGGGAGCATTTACCGCCACAGGTCTGGATCTGGTCGAACAAACCTACCCGGTTCAGATGCTCCAAAGACGACACTCCCACCTGAAAGGAATACCACTGCAGTCATTCCACAAGGTTCGCCCACTGGTGCTTCTTGGTTCAGATCACTCCCACCTCATCACTCCAACTAAGTTCATCCACAGAGGGCTTAACGGTGGACCCATAGCCGTTCACACCGCCCTGGGATGGGCCCTGAAGGGTTCAGAGAGATGTGGGCCGGAGGGGTCTTCATCACAACAGTGTCTCTTCACGTCAGTCACCATGCCAGATGATCTCCTGTGGCAGCTCGATGTTTTGCCCTTCAGAAATGAGAAAATGGTGGTTCGTTCTCGTGAGGACCAGGATGCCATCGTTCTCCTGGAAACGAAAACTCAGCGACTCGATGTGGGAGGAGTCCAGAGGTACGCAACTCCCCTTCTGAGGAAACCGGGAGCACCTCAACTCACCAGCGCTGCACATGCAGTCATGGCTCACCTGCGGTCCACTGAGAGACGACTCCGGAGGGAGCCAGAGAGGGCAGCAACCTACGCAGCTGAGATCAACAAACTCATCAAATCAGGGTACGTAAAGAAACTCCACCCAAAGGAGGTAGAACAGTCAGCAGAAGCATGGTACATACCTCATCATCTGGTTTGTCACAACAACAAACCACGCCTGGTCCTTGACTGTTCATTCCGGTGCCATGACGTCTCCCTGAACAAACAGCTCCTACCTGGACCTACACTGGGTCCATCGCTGGTTGGGGTCCTCCTTCACTTCAGGCAACACCAGGTGGCAGTGAGCGGCGACATCCGTGCAATGTTTCATCAAATCCGCCTGCTACCCGAGGACAGATCACTCCTCCGGTTCATCTGGAGGGATATGCGCTGTGAAGACCCACCAGATGTGTATGAATGGCAGGTGCTGCCATTTGGCACAACAAGCAGCCTATGTGGTGCCATCTTCGCGCTCCAACATAATAATAATAATAATAAATTTTATTTATAATGCACTTTACATTTCGATGAAATCTCAAAGTGCTACAGAAGTACAGAGTTAAAACAACAACAGCAAGTAACAGAGTTTAAAATGCAATACAAGAAAAATCTAAATCTCAAAACAATGTCGATATCAATGAAAGACTTCAATAGGCCTTTTTGAATAAGAAGGTCTTAAGGCCTTTTTTAAAGACCTCAACCCTTTGTGGAGCCCTCAGGGTCTCTGGGAGGGCATTCCAGAGCCGTGGGGCAACTGCCTGAAAGGCCCTGTCTCCCATGGTGGAGAGTTTCGTTCTTGGTTGGTGAAGGCAGTAGGTGGAGGAGGAGGAGCGCAGGCTTCGCGTGGTGGTGTGGATGGTGAGTAATTCGCTGAGGTAGGCAGGGGCATTTCCATGGATGCACTGGTGGGTGAGGAGACAGAGTTTATATTGTATTCTGTATTGTATGGGTAACCAGTGGAGTGATTTGAGGACGGGAGTGATGTGATCGTATTTGCGCCTCCTTGCGCCAACAACATGCTCGTAACCACCAGGACACCCATCCTGAGGTGTTACAATCCATACAGCACAGCTTCTATGTTGATAACTGTCTCGAGAGTTTTCCCAGCACCTCTGCAGCCAAAGAGAGAGTTGACCAGTTGCACACTCTTCTGGCAGAAGGAGAGTTTGATCTCAGGCAGTGGGCCAGCAATCAACCCACAGTGGTGGCCCACCTTCCAACCGACGCGAGATCCTCAGCAACGGAACAGTGGCTAAGCCAGAACCGCACTGAGCCACTTGAACCCACCTTAGGCCTAAGGTGGAACTGTGCTGCTGACACCCTCAGTTATCAGTACAGGAAAATCGAGCACTCAGCACTGACAATGAAAATGGCGTATCAAGTGCTAGCCAGTCAGTACGACCCACTAGGGTTCATGGTGCCATTCACAACTCGAGCTAAAGTGCTAATCCAGCAGCTGTGGTCCAAGCAACGGGGCTGGGATGACCCTGACCTACCTCATGTCCTCAGAGAAGCATGGGAAACCTGGGAGAGTGAGTTGAAACATCTCAGCAGTGTGACCATCCCCCGCTGTTACTCACCCATCCTGATGGAAGTTTCAGATGTCAGGTGTGACCTCCATGTCTTCTGCGACGCTTCAGAGCGAGCGTATGGCACAGTGGCCTACCTAGCAGTCCATGCAGGAGATACTACCCACACCTCATTCGTGATGGCAAGATCCAGAGTTGCTCCTAAAAGGCAGCAGTTCTTTCCCCACTTGGAGCTCTGTGCAGCACTAGCTGGAGCTCAACTGGCCAAGCTCATCACAACTGAGATGTCGTTCCCCCTCCGCCAAACAATTCTGTGGTCTGACTCCACCACAGTTCTGGAGTGGCTCCAATCTGACTCCTGTCGGTTTAAGGTGTTTGTTGGAACTCGGGTGTCAGAAATACAAGAGCTGACGGACCGACGTTCCTGGCGCTACATCGACAGTCCAAACAATCCAGCTGATGACATAACCAGGGGAAAGATGCTGTTGGATCTGGCAGAACCTGGTCGTTGGAGTCAGGGCCCCCTTACCTCAAGCAAAGTCCAGAACACTGGCCAAAGAAGCCTGAGCAGACCACAAAGGCAGGCTCATCTGAACTCAAAGGCATCACCTTTTGTTGCTTCACGGCTGTGGAGCCCAACAACAGCATCCCTGATGCTAATCGATATAGCTCATGGGAGCAGCTGGTGGAAGCCACCCAGCAAGCTCACGGGGCGGCCACAAACCAAAGGAATGATGACTCCCTCAGTCACAGAGATGCAGAGGTCCTGCTGCTAAGAGGGTGTCAAACTCAGAGCTTCACAGAGGAGGTTACAGCTCTCAAGGCACACAAACCTCTCCCGACTCACAGTCGTCTCCTCAATCTTGCTCCAGAGTGGGATGAAGGAACTGATCTCATTCGAGTGGGAGGGAGGCTGCGAAAACTGCAGAATCCAAGTGTCGGGGAGATTCATCCAGTTGTGCTGGATCCAAAACACCCTGCAGTGAAACTCCTCATTAAAAACATGGATGAGCGTCTGCTGCACTCGGGTACAGAGCGAGTCTACGCAGAGTTGAGGAGGCAGTATTGGATTCTACGAGGACGTCAGGCAGTCCGACATCACCAACGTAACTGTTCAAGTTGTCAGCGTTGGAGAGCACAACCAAAGGTGCCGCAGGTGGCAGACCTCCCTCCTCAGCGCCTCAGACTTCTTTTTCCTCCCTTCTATTCAACGGGTGTCGACTGCTTCGGGCCTTACCTGGTGGAGATGGACAGGCGTACAGAGAAGCGCTGGGGTGTGATCTTTAAGTGTCTCACAACACGTGCAGTCCACATTGAGCTTCTGAATTCCATGGATGTCGATGCCTTCCTCCTCGCTCTGCATCGATTCATCGCTCGGCGGGGTCGTCCAAGGGAAGTGCTGTCAGATTGTGGTACCAACTTCCGAGGTGCAGAGCGTGAGCTCCGGGAGGCCTTTGCAGCTATGGAAGCACAACTGAGGGAAAAGCTGGCAGCCTCTCAGATCGACTTCAAGTTCAACCCACCAAGTGCTCCACACATCGGTGGGGTGTGGGAAAGAGAGGTGCGGTCAGTCAAGTCGGGTCTTCAAGCAGCAGTGGGGAGCCAGTCTGTCTCAGAAGACGTCCTGCACACGGTCTTGGTGGAAGTGGAAGCAATCTTAAATTCAAAGCCACTGGGATATGTGTCAGCTGATGTGGCCGACGTGGACCCCATCACTCCGAATATTCTCCTCATGGGGTGGCGGGATGCAGCTCTGCCTCAAGTGGTCTACACTCCAGCGATGGGTCGACGAAGATGGCGACACTGTCAAGCACTGGTGGACCAGTTCTGGCTTCACTTCACAAAGAACTACTTACCAAACCTCCAGACCCGGTCAAAGTGGCAGAAGTCTTCTCAGAACATTGCTGTGGACTCTGTTGTACTCATCACCGACCCATCACTTCCAAGAGCTCAGTGGCCCATCGGCAGAGTCACGAAGACCATTGTTAGTTCAGATGGTTGTGTCAGAACAGCAGAGGTCAAAGTCAAAGACAAGGTCTACACAAGACCAGTTGCTCGACTTGTTGAGCTTCCAGTCCTCCAAGATGACACAAAAGACACTTGAAGAATCTCTGGGTTTTACACATTCACAAGTGAATGTGGGGGCGGCTGTTAAGAATTCTTCAAGCTGCAATTGACTGTGTGTGTGTGCTCTTATTTTGAAGTGAGCGTTCTTATTGTTGAAACCACCTGCACTTCCTTCCTCCTCCTCCATTCAGCTACTGCAGCATTTATGATGATGTAGCAGTCATTGATGATGTGAGTTATGTCAAAAGTGATGATAGATAAATGTGTATGTTTCATATGCATCTTCTGCTGGCGTTGTGTGACTCCTGAGCTGTGTTTATGCCGCCTAAAATGTTCGTTTTTATGCGTTAGCATAATCGCCAGTTAGCATCTTGAGCTAACTGTAAGTGTGTATTGGTTGCTAGTCTCAGGTTATATTTGTTTATATGTTAATAAGTCCAGGTTGAATCCAGTTTGAATTTGCTCTTTTCACTGTGTTGTTTGCTCCATTGAATGTATAGTTGTGCATATGTTAATTCAGTCTTTATTTCTGTTATTCCGGAAACTGCTTGCTTGCTTGCTTTGCAACAGAATGCATCATTCAATAAATGCAGAACTGCAGTAAAAGCTCCATCTCATTCTGATGATTCACGTGCTCTCTGACCGGAGCCCTACAGTGGTCAGTTACTCCTCATAATCAGCATTCAGAGGTCAGCATCCTCAACATAGCCTTTTTTTCCTGTTTCTGAATCGCGGGGCGATTAGTTACTTTCACTTCCAGACCTTCTCCTCCCTCCAGACAGAGTCTGCTCTTTCTTTCCACAAGTTTTTAACTCTTTCGGTGTCTTTAAGTGGAGCAATCAGGCTGGAGCTCCATCTTCTTTCACTTTTACCGTCATGTTTTGTTTGCTGTGGCGCTCTGGCGCATGCGTACACTACCGTGACCCGCGCGCAACGCGGTCTCAAAATCTGGCTGCTGCGCGGACGTCCGCGGATCAGTCCGCATGGACTAACGCGTAACGCGCACCCACGCGGACATCTGAAGCATGGACGGGCCTTGATATCACAATGACTTTAACAGCAATCAGCCACAACAATATGACCACTGACAGGGGAAGGTATCTGTTTGGGAGTGGGAGATATCTGACAAGCCTCCAAACCTGCAACTCTTGTGGGGTGTTCCTGGGCTGTAGTGGTCAGTAGCTCTTAAAAATGTTCCAAAATGTGGAAAAGAGGTGAGAACAGACAGGAAGTGGAGTTTGGACCCAACTGGTCCAATCTGACTGAAGCTCTCAGAAGACACAGGGCTGCAGCACCTCTGTCCACCCACCGCCAGGGGGCACCAACACCGGACCGCAGTACGCTCCTACCCAGAGCAGATAAAGTTCATAAAAGAGCTGAGGGGTTGATTTGGCCTCCAAGTTCTCCAAATCTTAATCCTGTGATACATCTGGGGGATGTGCTGAACAAACAAGTTCAAACAAGGATCTGCTGCTGCTGACATACTGGTCCAGATGCCAGAGCACACCTTCAGAGGTCTGCTGGTGTCAGATAGTTGGACCAACACAACATGAGGCAGTGGAGGGGGGCATAATGTTATGGCTGATTACTGTGCCCTGAAAGTAGAGTTGGCCTATTCAAAGTTCACTGTAATGTGTTTTGCCTTGAAGGCAACATGTGATGAATGAAAAAAAAGCATCCAGTGTAACTCAACACGTATGTGAAGTATTTCCTGGACCGCAGCCCATCGTGTCGTCATGGACCTGCAACCTTTTATTCTCAGGTTTGTTCTCGATTTTTCTCAGAAATCACACGTACATGTTCAGAAGATTAGATTAGTCGATCTCAGAACAAGAGGTTTTAGAACGTTACACAGCAGCTATCTGAGATCTAGCTCTTATTTTATATTTGGGATGCCATTCCGCCAAGCAACGACTTGTAACAATCCACCTGTCTTTTCCTCGGCGATCTTAGCGCTATGCATAAATAAAGTGGCGGGCGTGTTCTAATATCCTTAAATTCATACACAAATTTTCTATCTGTGCAAAGCACAGTCTTATTCAGTTCAAATTAGTTCACCGTGCATATTACACAAAGACTCGTCTGGCCGAGATTTATTCCACTGCATCACCTGTCTGCGATAAATGCCACACCTCTCCTGCCAACCTCACACATATGATCTGGCTTTGTCCATGTTTAAAAAATTACTGGGCACAGGTTTTTAACACTTTATCTAAAGTAACCGGAGTAACTCCACAACCAGACCCATTCACAGTCCACATTAAATAGAAATGTGATTGATTTTACTACTCTATTAGCTCGGAGACTAATTTTAATAAACTGGAAATCCAAAGTACCCCCATCATATGGTAATTGGACTAAGGATGTCTTGTATTTCCTCAAAATAGAAAAACTTAGGCTATCTTTACAAGACACTACCACCAAATTCTGGAAAATCTGGGGCCCTTTTGTAGGCCTATTTAAAAGAATGGACCCTCAGCTGATTTCTAACTGAAAGTTAAAGTTGTGCTGAGTCCTAACTCAGTGGAAAATTTGTGGGTCAAATCATGACTGCAAGGGCCGCAGGTATATGTCTAATGTTGTCTGACTGTGAGCGGAATTTAGCTATTATTTATTTATTTTATCTCTATTTTAACCTAAGTTGAAAACACCACTGACATACTTTTTCTTGGTTTGTGATTTGTTTTTGTGATCTGTACACCTTTATTTATTTATTTATTTTTAGGTCATTTATTTATTTATTTATTGTTAAGTTTAGGGGTTCTGTTTGTTGTGTCATTTACAAAGTATACTGTGATAGACCTCTTCAATCTGGCGACACCCTGTTTCCACTTATTGTGTATGACAGTACTTCTCCCAAAAAAACTCAATAAACAAAGTTTGGGGGGAAAAAAAGGCCTCACTAGACAGAATCTGTCAGCCTACGTCCGATTCCATCAGAGACTGACAGACTCTGCACTGGGCCTCTAAAATCTTCAGAAATCACCTTTTAGACTTGAAACGACTTCTATACCACCGAGAAGAGTCCCAGCTTTCATATGAGATCATCAACAAGCTCTCTAACCTCTTCCTAGAACAAGATACAACTCACTATGCAGAATCTGTCAGCCTACATCCGATTCCGTCAGTGGCTCACAAATTCACACAGGACTGCAGCTCTCCTCTGAGGCAGGGCGGTATTTGCACCTGCCGTTTGTTTCACCGTCTTTGCGGAGAGAGGCGGTTTTCCTCGCGTTATTATCTCTCGGGTTGCAACAAAACTTCCAGCAGTAGTGGAGTTTGGAGATGCAATCCACTTCTTAAATCGATCTTTGCGCTCCTCTAATTTCTTCAGAAGCATGTTTTCTTTCTGCCAACTGGGTGTTCGGCTGCAAATGTAGCATGCCTTCCCTGAAAATGTCTTTCCAAATGATTAATTTTGTGATTTGATAACTTCTCGTTACAAAGCAAACATGCAGGCAATCCTTCCGCATTGGCAATGAAAGCAAATGATTCAGTCCATTCTTCCTTGAATCCTCTGTTCTCATCCGCTATCTTTCTCTTTTTACCTTTGGGATCCATGGCCCATGACAGACCCGCCGGTTTGTTTACAGCAGCCACCTGCCTGGCGCCGCGCTGCGCTGCAGCGCCGTCGCAGGCTGTGACGCAAATCTTGGTTGACAGAAATGTTGAAATGTAATAATTATTATGCACGCCTTTTCAGCATAGTGAAATGCTAAGAATGTTAGTCCTCCTACAGAAACCACATTAAAACAAAAAATATATCCCCCCATATTTTTCCATTTTCATACATTTTTGAAGAGGCTCCAGGGAGGCATTTCTGGGGCTCTAAAGAGCTGCATGCGGCTCTGGAGCCGCGGGTTGCCGAACCCTGTCCTAGACCGACATAAACCTTATAATAAGAATCTGTCAACCTACGTCCAATTCCCTCAGTGACAGACAGAATCTGCACTGGGCCTCTAAAATCTTTAAAAGTCAACCCATACCCTTTCCCACTGCAACTAGCGGGTCGACCCATGTCTGCGACCCGCTAACTATCGCCTTTTAAGACGCCTTTCCCACCGCCTGCAGACCCGCGTCTCACCTCCTGCTGGCGAGCCACGTTGCTGCGTTTTCCCGCACTGATGGTGTCCCACGTTGATGACATCATCAGCGCGACGGAGCAAAATGAAAGCAAACAATGCAGCGGAAAACAGTCCCTGTTACCTGTAGATGAATCTCCTCTTCCCCACGGTTCAGAGGAAGCTCTCTGGTCTTGCTATCTTGCCATTGCTGGGTCATGTTGACGAAGGAAATCTCACGTTGTGTCCAGAAACAACAACTAGCGCGCTAACTTAGCCGTGCTGCGTCAATGTCATCATGTAAGTTCCCGGATGTGTCCCTCCCACTAAGAACCGGTAGAAAGCTGACCCGGGAATTTACCGGGTCGATTGCAGGGTGAACGACCCGGGTCGAAATCCCGGGTCAAACCTTTTCCCACTGCCAATACTTAGTGGGTTTAAACGGGTTTTTTGGCCAGTGAGAAAGGGGTATTAAAGACTTGAAACAACTTGTACACCACCAAGTAGACCCCTAGCTTTTATTTGAGATTATCCACAGCTCTCTAACGTCTTCCTAGACCAAGTTGGACCTCACCATGTAGAATTCGTCAGCCTATGTTCGATTACGTCAGTGACTGACAGATTCTGTACTGGGCCTCTAAAATATTTAAAAGTCAACTTAAAGACTTGAAACAATTTCTACACCACCTACAAGACCCGAAGCTTTCATTTGAGACCATGCAAAGCTCTCTAGCATGTTCCTTGATCGACATAAACCTTATAATCAGAATCTGTCAGCCTATGTCCAATTCCCTCAGTGACTGACAGAGTCTGCACTGGGCCTCTAAAATCTTCCAAAATCAACTTTGAGACTTGAAACAACTTCTACACCACCTAGAAGACCCCAAGCTTTCATTTGAGACAATGTCAAGCTCTCTATCATGTTCCCAGACCAGATAGACCTCACTATGCAGAATCTGTCAGCCTACGTCCGATCACGTCAGTGACTGACAGATTCTGTACTGGGCCTCTAAAATATTTAAAAGTCAACTTAAAGACTTGAAACAACTTCTACACCACCTAGTAGACCCCCGGCTTTCATTTGAGATTATCCACAGCTCTCTAATGTCTTCTTAGACCGAGTTACACCTCACCATGTAGAATCGGTCAGCCTAAGTCCGATTCCGTCAGTGATTGACAGATTCTGCACTGGGCCTCTAAAACTTTCAAAAATCAACTTTGAGACTTGAAACAACTTCTACACTACCTAGAAGACCCCAAGCTTTCATTTGAGACCATGCCCAGGTCTCTAGATTGTCCCTAGGCCGAGTTGGACCTCACTATGCAGAATCTGTCAGCGTACGTCCACTCCCGTCAGTGACTGACAGATTCTGCACTGAGCCTCTAAAATCTTCAAAAATCAACTTAGAGACGTGAAACATCTTCTACACCACCTAGTAGACCCCCGGCTTTTATTTGAGATTATCCACAGCTCTCCAGTGTCTTCCTAGACCGAGTTACACCTCACCATGTAGAATCCGTCAGCCTAAGTCGGATTTCGTCAGTGATTGACAGATTCTGCACTGGGCCTCTATAATTTTAAAAAATCAACTGTGAGACTTGAAACAACTTCTACACCACCTAGTAAACCCCTGGCCTTTATTTGAGATTATCCACAGCTCTCCAACGTCTCCCGAGACCGAGTTACACCTCACTATGCAGAAGTTGTCAGCCTACGTCCAATTCCGTCAGTGATTGTCAGATTCTGCACTGGGCCTCCAAAATCTTCAAAAATCAACTTAGAGACTTGAAACAACTTCTGCACCACCTAGAAGACTAAATGCTTTCATCTGAGACTACGTCCAGCTCTCTGGATCATTTGAATGAAAAGTGAGAGCCAATCACAGGATGCGACTTTCAAAGTGGCATAACTTGGCAACCAAAGGTCACATGGACCTGAGGATAGTCTTATATTGTCCAGTCCATTCCCAACTTTCATTTGAGACCGTGCCCAGGTGTCTAGATTGTCCATGGACTGAGTTGGACCTCACTATGCAGAATCTGTCAGTGTACGTCCACTTCCGTCAGTGACTGACAGATTCTGCACTGGGTCTCAAAAATTTTCAAAAATCAACTTTGAGACTTGAAACAACTTCTACACCACCGAGACGAGCCCCAGCCTTCATTTGGGATAATTCACACATCTCTAGCCTCTTCCTAGCCCGAGTTACACCTCACTATGCAGAAGTTGTCAGCCTATGTCCGATTCTCTCAGTGACTGACAGATTCTGTACTGGGCCTCTAAAATCTTTAAACGTCAACTTAAAGACTTGAAACAACTTCTACACCACCTAGTAGACCCACGGCTTTCATTTGAGATTATCCACAGCTCTCTAACGTCTTCCTAGACCGAGTTAGCCCTCACCATGCAGAATCTGTCAGCCTACGTCCGATTCCATCAGTGACTGTCAGATTCTGTACTGGGCCTCTAAAATATTTAAAAGTCAACTCAGAGACTTGAAACAACTTCTACACCACCAATGGGACCTCCAGTTTTCATTTGAGATTATCCACAGCTCTATAACGTCTTACTAGACCAAGTTACACCTCACTATGCAGAAGATGTCAGCCTATGTCCGATTCCGTCAGTGACTGACAGATTCTGCACTGGGACTCTAAAATCTTCAAAACTGAACTTAAAGACTTGAAACAACTTCTACACCACGTAGAAAACCCCAAGATTTCATTTCAGATCATCCAAACCTCTCTAGCATCTTCCTAGACCTGCTTCCTTAACGCTGAGAAATGTTGTCAACAGGCGTTAGCGCCTCCCACGCCGTTTTGCACTTTCACAAAGGACATGAGATGGTGATCTAGTGTGTGTGTGTGTGTGTGTGTGTGTGTGTGTGTTAGGGGGGTCAGGGGTGGCAAATCTTGGTAAAGACTTGGTATTTTAAGTTATTACAAATCATATTTGATGAATTGTAAAATTCTTATTGCAAAATTCTGCTTCTTGCAAAATTTTTGCAAAAAAAAAAAAAAAAAGTCCCTGTCCCCGGTTAGGGGCAGGATGATCCTTACAGAGTACTTTTGAATTCATTATTGTATTTTGTGCATATTGCAATTAATCGCGATTAATCGCAGAAAAATTATGTGATCACTCGCAATTAAGAAATTTAATCGTTGTCCAGCACTAAAAGATATATATATATATATATATATATATATATATATATATATATATGTATGTATATACTCAACAAAAATATAAACACAACACTTGTTTTTGCTCCCATTTTTCATGAGATGGACTCAAAGTTTTAAAATTCATTCCAGGTAAACAATATTTCTATTTCTTTCAAATATTGTTCACAAATCTGTCTAAATGTTTCATAGTGAGCACTTCTGCTTTGCTGAGATAATCTGTCCCTAATCTGTCTGTGAGATAATCTGTCTCACAGGTATGCCACATGAAGATGCCGATCTGACACCATGATTAGTGCACAGGTGTGCCTTACACTGCCCACAATAAAAAAGGCCACTCTGAAATGTGCAGTTTTGTCTCACAGCAAAATGCAACAGATGTTGCAAGCATTGAGGGAGTGTGCAATTGGCATGCTGACAGCAGGAATGTCAACCAGCTCTGTTGCTCATGCATTGAATGTTCATTTCTCCGCCATGAGCCGTCTCCAAAGGCGTTTCAGAGAATATGGCAGTACATCCAACCGGCCTCACAACTGCAGACCACGTGTAACCACAGCAGCCCAGGACCTCCACATCCAGCAGGTTCACTTCCAAGATCATCTGAGACCAGCCGCTCAGACAACTGCTGAAACAATTGGTTTGCATAACCAAAGAATTTCTGCACAAGCTGTCAGAAACCGTCTCAGGGAAGCTCAGCTGCATGCTCGTCGTCCTCATCGGGGTCTGAACCTGACTCCAGATAGTCGCCATAACAGACTTGAGTTGGCAAATGGTCACATTTGATGGCGTCTGGCACGTTGGAGAGGTGTTCTCTTCAACTTGGCACAGCCTTGGAGGAGAAGTGGACCAACATTCCACAGGCCACAATTGATAATCTGATAAACTCTGTGCGAAGAAGATGTGTTGCACTGCATGAGGCCAATGGTGGTCACAACAGATACTGACTGGGTCTGAGTCCCCAGACCCCCAATAAAGCAAAAAAACTGTACATTTCAGGGTGGCCTTTTATTGAGGACAGTCTCAGGCACACCTGTGCACTAATCATGGTGTCTGATGAGCATCTTGATGTCGCACACCTGTGAGGTGGGATGGATTATCTCAGCAAAGCAGAAGTGCTCACTATCACACATTCAGACAGATTTGTGAACAATGTTTGAAAGAAATGGTAATATTGTGTATCTGGAATGAATTTTAGATCTTTAAGTCCATCTCATGAAAAACGGGAGCAAAAACAAAAGTGCTGCATTTATATTTTTGTTGAGTGTATATATATATATATATATATATATATATATATATATATATATATATATATATATATATATATATATATATATATATATTATATATGTATATGTACACATACCTCTATTTCTATACCTCTTTCTATCTCTACCTCTCCCTGTCAGCAGAGAATTACCTTATTCATTGAGTTAATCACGTTAAAGAAGTTTGAAACAAATGAATTTTGAGTCTAGATTTAAAGAGAGGCAAATGGTCAGGATGTCAGGTAGGAGATAATTCCAGAGCTGGGGAGCAGAACGACTGAAAGCTCTGGACCCCATGGAGCTGAGACAGAGAGGGGGGAGGAAGACCTGAGGGGGTGAGGGGGTGAGGGGGGGTGGCAGAGTGAATGAGACCAGACAAATGGGGGGATGCAGTGTGGCTCTGAAGGTAAACAGGAGGATTTTGAAGGTGATTCTGAATTTGACCGGGGGCCAGTGAAGCTGTCGGGGGATGGGGTGATGTGGTTAAAGGCGGGGGTTCTGGAGATGATGTGGTGACCGTGTTGTTTTTGCCGCTGTATAAATACAGCTGAATTGAATAACATCAGGTTATAGGTTTGCTCTAGGCAGCGGCCGTGAGATTCTCAATGTGAAACACCTGAACCTCTCATACTTCTTTGAAGGAGTGATGAATCATAGAAGTTCTCAGGCCAAACCATACTTTCAGATTTTCAGGTAATGCTGGTGTCCTCACTTCACTTTACTGGAATGGCTAAACCAATATGTTTCTCTCACAAGATGCTTTTGATTGGCTGAACTCCTCATTTTCAACATCCAGAAACACCCAGGAGATTATTTTCAACCTTAAAGTGCTCCGTTCAGATCACCCTCAAGTTCAGAGCTGTAATTATGCCGGCGTTCCCACTGACTGATCTTTAAGGTCGTCTTCTCGTCTTCACTCCATTTCCTCTCGGCTCTTCCAGAGAATGTTCGCTTTACGCAGATTGTTCCTCTCTGGAGTCAGACAAATTGACTGTTGTTGTTTCTGGCTGTTTTTAACAGTGTAATTAGGTGTGACTGCACGGTTGGGTAATCTTCCTGTCATGACATTAAAGGTAGCCCCTTTGGCTCGGAGTCGGAGGAAAATCCCTGGTCTGACAGACAGTCATGGTCTGGGCTCACTCATTCTCTGTGATTCCTCCAGTAGTGAGTTCTGGAAGTCAGGATAGTCTGCTGCTGTTGGAAAGACGATCCAGTGCTCAATGAATCGCTAAACACTCCTGTCTGCTGTTTTCAGATAGTTTGAAAGATTTTGTGGGCTGTTAGGACATGAATGTGTCCAGATCTCAACCTGATATCGATGTCTGTGTCTTCATTAGTGGTTATGAAGCAGTTCATTCAGGTCCACCGTGCACGTTGGGAGACGTTTGGCCTTCATGCACTTCATGCTGTTGCTCGACTCGACGGGCTGATGGAGTCAGTCGGATAAAAAGCAGATCATCTTCCAAAACATTCGTCCAAGTACAGTCAACATGACCGAATGGCTTTGAGAAGACAGGCTCTGCATACATGGGTGGATGGTGAGTCCATATGTCCTGTCTGTCCATAACCTATGAGATGACCAACTGAATTTCTGTAAATAAACACTAGTAATGTGACTAGCAAGTATTGTTGTAAATGTAAAATGGACTAACAGTTTCAACAATGAATTATGCAATTTTACTGAACAGCAATAGCAATAAAATCTATCTAGAAAGCTGGGCAGCCAGTGACATAATGATTGTTTTTAGAAAGAGGGAAGTCAAAATTAGTTATGATAGGTAAATAGGTAAAGTCTTTGAGAGGAACCGATCCTGAAGAGTTGGCGCCTTTCTAAGAACCTCATATCCATGAATGGTCGTGGCTGGTCCTCTCTGCTGAATCCTCCTGGACCAGTCACAACCGCTGCTCTGTCTTTTTGTAATGACAGTTAAATAATCCCATTTTATTCCATGTTTCAGATAGCAAAACGCCATTCATACTGTAGTTTCTAAAATCTTTAATGGATGTATTACAACGGGTACATTTTCATCAGGTAAACATTTACAATGCAACCAATGGATTAGTTGAATGAAACTCTCTTTTTCAGTCCTTCGATGGCTTCAGTGCTCAAGAGGAACGATCCGGTTCTGGACAAGATACACAAGACCTGCGCTCCGCTCACCACATGCAAACGCTGCTTCATATCTTCTAACATCAACAGAAAATACCAAAGGTGAACGTTCTATCCTCCAGGAGGAAAAACAAGAGAAAAAAAACAATTACATTTCAGCACAGCAAAGTTAGAGATCAAGCAACGCACTATAGCTTAAATACACCATTTATGTCATTAGAATCAAAGCCAGAAGCATTTTCCATCTCTGTCTGAGATTAAGACACTGAGAAATGTGCTCCAATGTGTTTCGTAACACGTCATTAGTCGATGAATCATAAAGATTAAAGACTCGCTTCAGTCTACGTTTTTCTTTTCTGTGCTCGTAGTCTTTGGGAACATTTCTGGAATATTTGGTTTTGAAGACAATTATCCACCCAACGTCTTATCTACCTGTCATTTTGGTGAAAAGTACTTTCTGGGTCCGGAGTGTATTGTTGACTGGAAATTAAACGTGCACATTTGGTGACGCACGCACACGGTTTCCAGTCAGCTGACGGCTTCCCTCAGTGATGACGGGAAACTCCTGGGAGCATTTTGATTTCTCCAGCTGTGGACGAACAGTGTGACTCTGAGCCAACAGCAGGACGGGAAACGGTAGGTTTAATGGCATCTGAAAGTCTTAATCTCCACAGTTGGCGAGTTTGAGTCATTTTATCAGGTAGTTGGCTGTTTTTGGTTCTTCGTTAGGCTTTTTGATGGTTGGTGTTGTTTTTAAAGCACTAACTGCTGTGATTATAGGGAGTTCAACTTTAGTTTTCTTGTGGTATTTTTGAAACACAGAAACAGAGACGGACCTCGGTCCTCCATAATCCCTGCTTGTCCTCAGGTTGAGACGCTCACACACAGGCGAAACACATCAGAAAGCAGCAGCCAGACACCAGGAGAGGACGTCAACAAAAACGAAACATCAGAATCTCACAACATGAACCAGGACGCCGCCTCGCTTCCACTGACCACACGACCGAACATCTGACGAAGCAGGTCACAAACAGCTCAGCCATTGATTAGGAAGATAATCTAGCTGCAGGTCAATGCGTTTCAGCTGTCCAATCCAATGAAGAGAAACCTCACATGAGCCTCTCGGAGAAGAAATGAAATCAGTTGGATTGAATTTAGCTCGCTTGCTGGCTGCGTAGAGACGACTGGAAGAATTCAGAGTTTTCAGACTGTGCACATGAACGAGCCTGAAACACTGGGAGACTCGGCCCAGGTCGGCCATCACAGGCCCAAAGTTTGACGTCATTCCATACTTAACAGAAATTCACACTTCATTACAAAGCTCTCTATATTTTATCAAAATTACTTTATTTGTTCCCGTTCTGCAATACTTTCCTTTTTAAAAAAAAAAAAAAAATATTGCTGATTTTGAAGCTTTTGTGTGCCATTTATTAACAGTCGTGTAGGTGAGACCCAGATATCCCTGTGAGGAACATCTCAGTCGATTCAGACTCGTCTGTCTCAAAGTGAACGTGCTAAACGTGAACATAAGCAGAAACTCTGGCAGCAACAATGAAGTCACACAACGTGAGCTAGCTTTTAGCATTGGCCTTTTAGCATCACGATATTAACATCTTGACATGATCTAATCGTCTTAGCTAACCTCAACATGGTGGCTAACAACATTAGCTCAATTTATTAATGTATTAGCTTTTGTTATCAGCTAACAGTAATCTCTTATCACATAACATCCCCTTCTGCTAACTCACTGTAACATGTGACCTTATAACATTTGCTGGTGAGTTATCATACAATAGCTAATGTCGCCTCATGTTTGCTGATATTAGCTTGTGGGATAGCTGAATTCATGCCTCGTGCTTCAGGATTTGATGTACGGCTGAAGGTGTCCTTCTTGTCAAGTCAGTGATGCTCGTAGGTAACGTCACACTTCTCAATTTAAACTGCTTATTCGTCTTGGCTTGATTTATTACTATATGTGAATTTTAGTGTATTTCGACTAAACTGAGTGGCATATTTTGTAAAAAGTAAAAATAGCAAATGTCCTGGTGTTTCTTTCAGTTTTGAAGCTGAAGCGTGCAGCTTGCGGTCATATTGACAGCTGTTGCAAACACCAATATCTGCTGAAATGACCTGATTATCTCTCTCTGTACTTCCGTCTCGGGTGACCTCAGGTCCAGGTACAAACTGCCAAAGTGACACTAATAATCTTTTCTTGGGTCAACAGTGAGTGATAAAGCTCGATCAGCGTATCTGCTGTTGAAAAACACCAACATCAGCACAAGCCTGAAACTCCGAATGCTCCCTGCAAACAGTCAACCAGCAAACAACAACAGGAACTGAGGAACCGCAGTATCACGAGGAGCTGAAGCACCCGCGTGAACTTTATGACGATGTCCTACCAAGTTAAGATAAGGACTGTGGAAGGATTCCTAGTTGATCATTATCTTCACTGCTGCACCATCAGGAAATCTCCCAGGAGCTTGATCGCTAAGAGGAAATTCACACACATTATGACTGAAACGTGTAGTGCATTAAGCTGCAGCAGTATGGGAAGATCTAGATTTATGTTCCACTTTACAGGAAAGGCTGTGTGAACCAGGTGCTGCAGGAGTTAGAAATGAAACGTCAAAGTAAATTCATGTTGGTCTGTTTTGGTGCTGCCACCCTGATTGCAGCTCGTTTACTTTTGTGCTTTGATTCTTATTTATCTTTACAGATTTTAATCTTAGACTGTCATGCATTATTTCTTTTAAAGCTTTCACTTGTGATTAAAAGGCCTTCGCCATTGAAATGTTGGTGGATGCAAATCTCTTGCAAACCATCCATTCTGCAGAATTTTCAGTTTGATTATGTTCCAGCTCCTGCAAATTGAATCCAGTGGCCCTGTTTACGTGAGCTCCTTTTGTTTGCTTGTTTCAATCTGATTGAAAGCAATAGAAGGATCTGTATATACGTAGAAACACTGAATAAAGCGATCCACCTTCGACCCTGATATGCATGAGCCCCAGCTGAAACCAATGAAACTGCATCTGTGACAGGGTCAAAAGGTCTCGCTCCCATTTCGCAGGCTGTGATCTTTAGCTTTGTAGTCAGCAGCCTTCAGCTCCCGCCAGTCCGTTGTATCTGCTGGACATCTGTTCAAACAGCTCTGTGACACACTGGAAGCTACTGCTGGTAGAAGCAGCAGCTGGTAGTCTGTCATGGAGCTGTTCAAACAACTCCCGCCTCTCTACAAGTTTTTCTGATTCAAAGTTTTTACTAAAAAACGGGAGCGCATGAGCAGAGAGAATGATCCACTCGTATGACACGATCTGCTGCCTTCCTCTGTTTACATGAGGCGTCGAGTGGATTATTGATCAGGGTAGACTAGGGATTGGTGATGTGGTGTCAAGGTGTTCAATCATTGGATCAGCTTCATTGTGGATGCAAATTGTTGGGAGCTTTTTTCTTGTCACAAACAGCAGTTGTCTTGAGGCACCATGACAGGAGATGCTGACTGGAGGGTTGGAATATAAAGCACCCCGTACCTTCTCCAGACTCTAGCTGATGTCAATGCTTCACAGTGCAGAAGCCAGTTTGCTTGGAGTTTTTGTATTTTGGCACAGTTGACATGCAGCACCACCAGAGCTTTGCTCAGCAGACTGTTCAGAGGGAATCCTGTACGCCGAAGAATCCTCCTCCAAACATGTTAGCACCAGCTGGAGAGCAGAGATTATCCTATCAGCACTGTACAGTGTGGAGCTCAGCTGGGCTTCTTGGCAGAGGCAAACGGGGGAACAGGCTGAAGCATCGGGGCTATTTTTGGTCTGAGATGCAGCTTTTCAGGCTAATCTCCGTGTTCACTTTGGTTTGTTCGGTGAAAAACTCCAGCTTATTGTTTCAAGACAAGAGAATTACTGCCACATTTTACTTTCTTCTGTTTATCTGCTGTTCCTTTCACAGCTGTTATTACTTTACAACTCGAGTTTGTGCTCAGGCTAACACACATCTTACAGTTTGGTGGGTTTTTGTATCTCCTTGTGGGAGATGACTTTTACAAAAGATCAAACCCCAAAAGACACAGAAATAGTTTGAAAGAAAAGCACACAGTGGTTTGGTTGGGAGACTGTCTGGGTTGTCCTGAAGCAGAAAGAACAAACCAGTCTGACTTTATCTCAGCTGGGAGAGCTAAAGCTCTTTCTTTTAAAGTAATACTGATATTATGGTGTATTCATGCAACTGGAAACTGGGATTGTTCCAATTCCAAGAGTTCCTACTTCAGGAAAGTGGTTAGTCTGACAACCAAGACATGTGGATGGAATGACACTTGGTTGGATTGATAATATCCCCTCAGCACATTTAGTTAAGTGTAAATGGAAACAAGGTGAAAGTTACCAGTTAGGAAAATTCCTACTGTCATACAGAGAGCGTTCACCTCACAGCAAGAAATAACCAAGTAACCTTCCCATAAGTCAACACACACTCCTGTGAGGTCCATGTGGATTTTGGAAAATGTTGGTTTATTACAGAGTTCAACATCAGCTAATACTGGATCCCAGTAGGATGTTCCCAGTTTCTTAGTGGAATGTTCCCAGTTTCCCAGTGGAATGTTCCCAGTTTCAGTGCATTCACTGACTGACGAAAACACAAAGGGGATAATGTATTAGTGCAATGAACAACCACTTGGCAAAGTCCCATTTTTCAGTCAGCACATGGCATTTTGCCTCATGGAAGTTTGTAAAGAACACACCAAAAGTTCCCATTTTGACCACTTTTTTTTTTTTTTTTTCAAAATTCCCATTTGCCAATATCCCAAAATAAATCCTCAATGAATCCATGCAAAAACAAAGTGCATCAGTAAAATGTATGACTTTCTTGTGTAGATGACCCACTGCTGCCATGCAGAGCGACACGTTCTGAACCTTACTGGGAAGTTCCCAGACACAGATTCCCTCGGCGCAAGTCATAATTCACCTCTTTCCCAGTTGACCATGAATGCACCAAAAGCTCCTAGTTTGACCGTTTTTAATCATCAGAATTAATTATCAGTTAATTATGGACACGCCGTCAGAGCGGGTTGTCCTTCATCCCAAGGTCGTCCATATGTCAAAGTGTCCACGAGTGTTCCTCACCGCCGGGGCATGTGAGAATGGCTGAGCGTGACATGAAGCATGAAGTGGAAAACAGTTCGGTCAGTGAAATCCACTGGCCATTAGTTGCAAAAATAAAAAATCAGCTGTTACAAGGCGCATCATAAAGAAATACAATCTATAACTTATATTGGTAGGAATTTCCAATTTGACATTGTTCACATGAATCTTTCCCCGCTTTAAAGTCTAAACTTCCCACTTACTTTTAAACACACTACTAATTACAATAAAGCTAGGTTATGACAGAGTGCATCGCTAAGAAAGAATTACTGACTCAAGTAGATAGTAGATGTACAAACGT
The DNA here is from genome assembly GCF_902148845.1 of Salarias fasciatus. NCBI lineage: Eukaryota > Metazoa > Chordata > Actinopteri > Blenniiformes > Blenniidae > Salarias > Salarias fasciatus. Next base: position 41,233,155 of record NC_043750.1, on the reverse strand, counting down.
TAACTCATTTACTTCGTGAAAATTCCCACAGTATTGGTGAGAAGTTCCCAGTCTGACAGCATTCCCACTTCCCAGTTAGACCAGAAAAACACAAAGCAGTCTTCATCTTCACAGAGATCACAAGTCTTTTTTTTATGTGGATGTGGCGTTTCTTCTTTTGTTTACGAGCTTTTAATTAAAATCGTACGTTTTTTAAATCTGTCATTCTGAAGTTCATGTCGACGAAACACAAGTGCTCAAAAGATCACATGCTCTCTCTCTCCTTACCCCCTCTCTGTCTCTTTACCTCTCTCACTCGCTCGCTCTTTCACACACACACACACACACACACACACACACACACACACACACACACACACACACACACACAGAAAAACAAAACATCAAAAGAACATAATTCAACGTTTTCCTTGTTGAAGCTGGAGTAGCGCTGGCCCAGCAGAGTGAGGCTGAAGGATGGAGTCCTTCAGTCCTGTAGTTCTGCTAATAAGCACCAGTAGAATTCAGCTGGTCCTGCTCCGCCCGCCCCTCCGCCCGCCGGCCCCCCTCAGTCTCTCAGGGTGGCGGTCATTAACTGGTGGCAGTCCAGATCGCCTCGCAGCTCCAGCGGCCCCGGCAGCCTCATGCCCGTCTTCTGGTCCACGCACCAGCACTTTCCCCGCTGGCCGTCGCGTGCAGGGTGGCACTGTGGGCAGAAAAATTCAGCTGTGATCCTCAGAGGACAACGTGCAGACAGCTCTCACAGAACAAAGCTAACCTTTACTTAGGCACGCTAATGCTAACCACAGGTGGATAGACTCCGGCTAATGCTCATGTTCCTTCCAGTGAGACGTTTTTCATTTTCTCAGAAGTTAGCCCGGAATCGATTAGTCGTCCCTTACCAGTAAACAGGAGTTTAATGAAATAGTAACAGAGCTGGTCTTGACCAGGGACAATAGCTTTGGCATTAGTTTTGGCTGCACAGTGGTTAGCAAGGCGAGATGGACCGTTTGTTTTTTCTGTTTCATGAATATTTTGAAGCTGCTGAACAGTTTCTTGTTTCTTCTCGGGCTGATGATGAACTTTTTTCTGATTTTAATTCATTAGAAACATTTTAAGTGAAGTGATGCCATTGTTGTGCTAACGGCTAACAGCTAGCAGATCAGAGATCCTTTACTCCTACTGAAGGTTTTCAGCATTCGGACACGTTCTCCAGATTAGAGGCATAAAAACAGAGGACTTGCTAGTCATATGTTTTGTCTTTTTTCCAAGTCCTTTAATATTCCAACAAAAACAGTATCTGAAATACAAGATTTATTGTGTCTTTGCACGTTTCCTGATGTTTTACGTTGAATGAGTTTCCAGGAGAGCTCGTCCCCGCTGACCCGGGCTTCACTTCCCCACAGGGTTTTATCACCACCACTTTTAGTTAAACAGTAAACAGATGCCTGCAAATGCGAGCTGACAGAAATACTTTAACCACGTTACACAATCCTCAGACCTCAGACGTGCGATGGCTTTTATCTGTGACTGCGTCTGCAGCTCTTATCTGCAGCTCGCTCTTATCGCACATGCTGGTCCAATCTGGTGACTGCAGAAAAAAACATGGAGAATAACGGCGTCCAAATCCAAACTGCCTCCGTCACGACAGGGGAGTGGTCACTGCCCCTAACCCTAACTCAGACTTCTGAGAGGAAATCAGCAGAAAACAGTCTGGACTTGGCTGCAACAGTCTGCTTCGGAACTTCTGAGATTCTGAAACTCTGACTTTCTGAACTTGTAAGACTTCTGACGTTCTGAGCTTCTGAGATTCTGAACTTCTAAGACTTCTGAGCTTCTGAGATTCTGAACTTCTAAGACTTCTGAGCTTCTGAGATTCTGAACTTCTAAGACTTCTGAACTTCTGAGATTCTCGACTTCTGAGACTTTTGAGCTCCTGAACCTCTGTGCGTCTGAGCTTGGGACACGTGAATGCTTTCAGGCCAATCATGCTATATGTGATTGGCTGCAGCCATGTTTCGTGTTTTGGCCACAGATCTCTGAAGTTTGAAGTAGTTTGAAGATTGGTTGGACAATAGAGATTCACAGTTGGCCAGCAGGAGTGGTTCAGTATAACTCAAAGGGAGGACGTGTTGGGCGATCACAGACCTGTTTGGGATGGAAGTCTCCGTTCTTGTCGCAGTTGGGTATGGGGATGGTGAAGAGATCATCGTGTGTGCGAGAGTTCGATGCCAACCGGTCCAACGCTCTCTGCAGCTCTGCACGACACGGAGCCTGTGGGAGAACCACACCTTTTCAAATACTTACCAGAACACAAATTAACAGGAATGGAAGTCTTTCTGTCCTGGGATATGAAATGCTGAGTGTGTTAGAAGGTCTCTGAAAACCCTAACCTCTAACAATACACCCAACAGGTCAGGACTGTCAAGATTTGATCTGGTTTATGATCAAGAGGTTTTAATATCTGTCAATTATTTATTTTAGCTGCTTATTAACTGTTACTGCAGAGCTCTACGTTACATAATCTGTGTTGCACTCAGGTTTAGGCATCACAAAATGATGAAATGCTAATTCTCCATTTTGTTATGCCTAAAAGTGTTCAGTCACAGAGGACAGTGATCTGACCATGGGCATGGATCATCTCTGGACCGGACTTTGGACATGCCTGGGTTGCAGATCTGTAATTAAAAGCATGTTACTGGACTTTTATTGTGCAGCAGATAGCACTCCCTTGCTTCTCCTGGAGAAAAGGATGGGGCTTCTCCTCCAGATCAGGTCTTTCTCTGAGGGTGTGACCGTCCCTCAGTTTGTCCTCTGATGGACGGACTGCAGCGGGATGAGACGGAGTCACGACTGCTTCCAGCAGTGTGACTGTGTTTCAGTGGCTGCCTTCAGCAGCCGCCACGGTGGATTAACTGGCCATGTTTTCGGCCGTGGACAACCCGTGATTGAAGGTGTTTCTCTGTTTTCATGTGCTGCTGTGGAATTTTATTCAACACAGAAATTGAAACTTGTCTGTCTGCAATTCACTGGACTTTCCAGGCCAACTAATAAAAGCTTCATTCTGGTCTGAACAACCAGGCCAAGGAGCTGCTCTCTATAAGACCTCAAAACATTTTTAAAATGTCCAACTTAGGCTTCCAAAAATGATTTTGTGGTTGGGTTAATTCTACCTGGGTGGGTGGCCCAGATAAATGTACATGTGGGCCTTTGTGGCCTGGTTGTGTTTCTTGTAACACAACTCTGACTGAGTTAAAGGAACAGACTGAATTATGTGCCTGTTACTGATTAATGGGGATGTTATGATCCCACTGTTGCCCATAATAAACCAGCAAATTGCATTCTGATGTCAATATACACCTGAATTTTATTTCACAAAGCCGCAATTAAATGTTACGGTCTGTAAAAAACTAATTTGTGCAATTTATAACTCGATCTTTACGCTTGTGGCTTTGGAGCCATAAAAGCTAAATGTGAAACACCTGCTGGGGCCGACGCAGCATGTGGCGAGGTGCCTGTTTTCTGGAGCACCAATGTCGTTTTAGTCCAAATATAAGGTGACCCTCATTAAAAAAACCTCCCTCTTACACCAGTCAGTTTCCACACCAGATCTTGCTTTATGAAGGGAAAAAAATATATGGAAACAAACAGCTGTTAACAGTTAACAGTGTTGTATGTCCAACACTTTCCGATGTCTTCACACAGAATTGTTCCTAAGTTCCTCCCAGATATTCTCATGCTTTAGTTCCACCTGCTCCTCCCAACATTTTAAAGCCTATAAAACTACTTTTAAGCATCCAAGTCCAGCTCCTGTAGCTAACTTCTTCCCCAGGTGTGACTCCACGTCACTGTCAGTGTCGGGAGTCAGTCTGTCCACCGGGGGTTCCACTTCAGTCTTAGCCCCGGTCATAACGCTGAGAGGTAGAACTGAGCTGCAGATGGCAGCAGTGCTCCAGAGAAGCGATCAGCGTCGAAAGCTAGCTACCCAGCATCATAGCATTAGCATCAAAGCTATGAGGATGAATTTGTGAAAGCGGGCATGCTAAATGCTACAGAAATCCTGACTGACTGTTGCTAACATTAGTGTGAGGGGAAACACCGGCAAAGAGAACTAAGAAAGCCCCGGGATTATTCATCCATTCATTCATCTTCTGTACCGCTAAACCATTTTGCGGGTTCCACTATCTAATCTGGATCAGACCGGTCTGAATGTGGCCCCGGATGGTCTCACCAGCACCGGCTTGGCGTCCTCTCGGGCTGCGTTGTTCCTCTGGTTGATGGATTTGGGGGGGTGTCTGGCCAGAGTCTTCTGTATGCAGCGCTTGTCCTGCGGGCTGCAGCGGATGTTGCTGTTGTTGGGATGTTCGGGAACGATCTCTTCCTGCCGCTCTGTCACTGAACAAGAAGGAAAAATAATGTCAGGAAGAGATGGACCGTGACTTTTGATGCGAGGGAAGAATTTCTGAGTATGTGCTCTTATGAGTTGATTACTGCTTTTGGAAAGTTGGTTTGTTGCTTCAGCTTTGATTTTGGTTTGCATGTGAGAGAAATAATCTGTCCTCCTGGAATGTCTTCACTACATCTCTGATCAACAGATTAACACAGAAAACATGACATGTGTGTCCATGCATGACTTTCATGCACAGTCGACCCAGAGTTTTTGGCAGCACTGAAAGACCTTTAATGTATCCTGAATGCATCTTGAAGCTTCCTGTCAGCTGCTGGTTTCTGACGTTCTTCCACTGTGATGTGCTGAAGTCAAAGTTCAGAGTTCAGAGCTCTTCAAAGGTTGTCCCCACACAAAACACATTTCTCTGTAAATAATGTAAAATTCACATCTTATCATTTGTTTGATCCAATACCAGAGGCAGCCAGACATCCACACAGCATGGCAATACCTCCACCATGCTTTAAATAGGTTGTAGTTTCTCTTTAGGCTCCGTTTGGCGTATTACTGACATCCTCACACAGTTCTTTGCTGCACACCAAGACTCTCAAACTCAGGTCCTGAAGTGCACCCCTGCATGTTATCAATGTTCTCCCTGCTTCAACATACCTGAAGCTCATGAAGGTTCATCTGGTACAGCAGAAAGCCGGATCACGGGCCTTATTACAGTCAGCTGCTCTGAAGCAGGGAGATGTGGGAAACATGCAGAACTGCAGCCCTCCAGGAGCTGAGTTTGAGACCCCCATAGTGTAGATTCTACACTACTGTACAAAGACAAAGTGCAACGTAAGCACAAAACACTACGAAAACAAGAAAACATGGCAGAAGACAACTGTGGATCATCCTTGAGGGCCGAATGCAGGCCCACCGCGACTGACGGCTGTCTGTGATGGGGGGTCAGAGGGCAGCCTTCATGGTGCAATGGAAGCACTCACAGTCCATTCCCTTGCAGAATAATACTGAGGCTCCTAGCCACCCCAGTCCAAAGCTCAGGGGCAAACTGAGAACCGCTGTCTGAAGTGACGTCTGGCGGCGTGCTGAACCTGGAAATGAAGGCGTGTGCCGCCTCAGCTGATGTTGTCGGTGAGTAAAGCCTTGGGAAACATACCCAGCAAGTCCAGATGGACTAAGTTGAACCTCTTCTCAGGCGTAACAAACGGCTCGAGCAGGGTCTCGGTGTGACGGTGTATTTTGGCACGTTGATATGCCACACAGGCGGCTGTCCTGCTTCTGACATCCTTCCTGAGGCCAGGCCAGATGAACTTCACCCCCCACTAGCTTCACTGATGCTATCTGCATATACCCTGGGACGTGGGGAAGGTGAGGAGGTTGCGGGCCACAGAAGCGGTGAACTCCCAACCCTCCAGCAAAAATCTAAAGTGAATTATGGCAAGAAAAAGAATCAAGAGTTCCCTGTCAAGCATGTTGTATTTCCTCTCATTGTGACACAGCTGTTTGCTGAAAAATGCCAGAGGCTTCCAGACTCCACCCACCGCTCACATACCGCCCCCACTGCGTAATCCGAGACAGCGGCGCTGAGCGCCACGGGCGGAAGCTGGGGAAGGATGCGACAGCATGGCGATGCTGCAGAGTGCAGTCTTAGCGTTCTCAAATGCTAGGATCCTTTCTGGGTACAAGTCCTTGTCCTGTTTGGTCTTACTGGCCCTCAGAACCTCATATGGGGGGTGTATCATGTGAGCCATGTACATAATGAGGCAGTTGTAGAAGTATCATCCAGGTAAACAAACAGGAAAAGCAAGCCGCTGAGCACCGAGTCCGTCAGTCGCTGGAACACTTGTGCTGCACCTTTAAGACCAAGCAGCATATCTAGAATCTCAAAAAACCTAAATGGCAGGACCCTCCAGTATTCAAGAGGAAATGTGCCAGGTCGGTTGTTTTCCTGCACCAGGAACGATCCTGGAGGTGTGCAGCACTTGGCTCAGGATTCAAACCACCAGTGGAAAAAACAGTGTGCTGTCATCCTATGCTGATCCCTCACCGTGTCGACGGCAGCCAGAATGTTCTCAAAAGCCAGCATGTTCTCCATTAGCTCCGTGGGTTTACTGTCCCCCAGCCTGTTGAGAGACAGAAGGCGTTCTGCTCGATCTGAGCCGGACAGCTGGACCAGACGGAGGAGCTGTGTCTTGAGAGTGGTGTGTTTTCCTTGGCCCGGTGGGTCTCGCAGCAATCCCCCCATTCAGTGGGCGGTGGACGAATCCAACGCTGCTACAACCTGCTAGTATGTTGTTTTATCCACCGTTATGCCTCGGAGCTGGAACTCTGGATCAGGTTGCCAGAACTCTGGTAACTTGATTACAGCAGCCTACCGGCTTGTGCACCCTCTGCCCTCGCCACGTCACTACACTCTACAGACATATTGAAACGAGTGTAAGACAGACCCGTGAAACTAGTCAACAGCAGGGGTGTGACCAGATCGTGCCATAAATCCCATAAATCCTTTTGGTAGATGTCTTCAGTGAGGGTAAAATTTTGTGGCCATGCAATGATCAAAGTTTTCTACTCATGTCACAGATTGTTTATAACATCTGAAAAATTCAAAATCTAGCAGAAATCAGAAAAATTGATCTTTGTGTCCACATTTTTGTGGTTACAGTGACCTCCAGGCCTTCTACGTATGGCCACTCGATGTCAGATAAGATTAACCTCCATGTCTCACCTTTGTGACATGAGCTTCACAGTATCATCAAAAACATGCAGTAAAACCAAATGTATCTTCTCGTTCATTGGTCATTTTCTGACATTTTAAATCCAGGCCTCCTTGTCATCAGATTATGCAGAATTTGCATATTTGTGAACATAGTTTCACTTGAAAATGTAGTATTCCTGTAGTCATAGCTTGTGAGAAAATCTGTCAGAAGTCAGCTGATTTTTGAGGATTTGTGTTTCATGACTTTTCATCAGTGCAGCCTAATAATACCTCACGGGCGAATTTCAGGCGAGAACCATCCGCCCTGTTCTTCTCGGTCCTGCTCGTCCTGCCCTGTACAACCCGTACAGCTGAACATGCTGAAACGAGGCTAAAAATGAGGCCAGGTTAACCACAAGGACACTGAGCCTTGTTCTTGCCCCAGGGGGCAATCTGCAGCTCTGTTCCAGCTCTCCTGCTCTTCATCTACTACACCGCAGCCATGCCAGAGAACCCTGCCACCGCTCTTCTATAACCCTAACACTGTTCACTAACCCTAGGTCTTTAACCCTAGTGCTGTTCTATAACCCTAACCCTAACCTTCTGACTGTAGCACTGTTCTATAACCCTAACACTGTTGTGTGGTGCTAACACTGTTCTTTAACACTAACCTACTGTTCTCTGACCCTAGTATCTAACCCTAACGCTGTTCTTTAACCCTAGTCTCTAACCCTGGTGCTGTTCTCTTGCCCTAGCGCTGTTCCCTAACCCTAATGGTGTTCCCTAACCCTGGTCTCTATCCCTGATGCTGTTCTCTAACCCTAACGCTGTTTTATAACCCTAGTCTCTAACCCTAATGCTGTTCTGTAACACTAATGCTGTTCTCTAACCCTAACACTGTTTTATAACCCTGGTCTCTCACCCCAGTGCTGTTCTCTCGCCCTAGCGCTGTTCTGTAACTCTAAGGCTGTGCCACATCCACCTTTACATCCTGGTATCCCTGCAGCTCCAACACTCTACGGGCACCCAGCTGCTTCCTCAGGAAATACCCCCCTCCTGCCCCCCCACCTCCTCCTGCTCTAACAACCCCATCTCTGCCCCCTCCTGCCCCCCACCTCTTCAGGCTGTTGTGGTGTATTTGCACTTTCACAAAGGACATGAGATGGTGATCTAGTGTGTGTGTGTGTGTGTGTAGTGAAGAGGGTTTCATTCACAGAGTGAGTGTTAGCCGTCTTTTCTTCCACCTGCGGGCTCGTTGGCTCTGCAGTGTTTTCTTCTTTCTGCTGGAACTTTTTCTCACGTTGGCACCAAACCCAAAGCACCTTGAGGGTTTTGGTGTTCTGAGGCTGTTCTCTCTCTGATCACTGGAGCCCATCTGAGCTCTGTTCAATATCTAAGGTCACTGCCAGGCTTTCCACTTCACCACTGTTGGCCACGAGACGATGAAAGAAGGCTTGGGAGTCATGTGTAGCCTTCCCCAGACCCGCAGTGCACAAAGGCAGACACGCCTCCACCCACAGCTGCCTGGCCTCCACCCGACGCCTCTACATGGCATCTCCGCCCAATGCTTCCACCCGACGCCTCCACCTGAAGCCTCCGACCCGTGCTTCCATCCGACGCCTTGGCCCCGTTCTCTGCAACAGGAGCTGGACAAACGACCAGGTTTCTCTAAATTTCAGACTCTGGTCTTGCTTGGCTCGGCTCGTTCAAGAGGGAAGTGTCTCCCGGCTGTTTGTATTTTTAGTCCTGTTGCCTTGCTCATCAGCACTTTCTTCCACAAGAGCCAGCGAAGTTTCAGCTGCTTCCTTCAATCCAACTTGTTCCTTTTTGCCGCTTTATTTTCCTCTGCGTCAGGTCGCAGTGCTGTGACTCCTGGCTGGGCCGCTGGCAGGGCCAGCCAGAGATCTGGAAGTGGGTCAGAGGTGGCATGTCCTGTTTGCTGCCGCTGCTGTTTTCCATGAAGGAAGTCGCCACTTCTCTCTGTGGTTTCATTCGACTTGGATTCACATGCTGCTCAAATCTGACTGACAATTATCTGGCCTGAGTTGACTCAGGTGCACTGCAGCAGTAAACCCAAGTCCTCAGTAAACATGTAATTACACTCAGAACCAGAACCAACCGATGCTTATCTTCTTTTGTCTGCTCTAATCAGCCAAAACATTATAGCCTGATTGTCTGTAGGTATGTCTTTATGTCACAGTGTGGCTTGGAGGCCTTTCAGTCCTGCTCGTCTCCACACACCCCACAGATGCTTGTTGTGTTCCTCAAAACACTCCTGAGCCTTGTTTTGGTGAAATCTGCTTTGAATACTGTTAAGGCAATGTCCTCACAGATGACATGTTAACAGGTTTCCCACAGTCTCACAGTGCTTCACCAGCTCACCTCCACCAGGAAACCAGACACACACCCTTCTACCCATTTTTTGAGCTATCAGAGCGGACCCTCCTTGACCACTTCTGAAGCTCCCTCATCAGGGTTGGTGCCCCCTGGTGGTGGACAGAGGTCAGCATGCTGCAGCTCTGTGGATTCTGACAGAAGCAGCAGGACGTCCTGCAGCACCGAGACCCACCGTCCCTCTCCCTCTCCCTCTGAGCCTCCTGTCTGAGGCCTGCAGACACATTCACACTCACTCAGACATCTCAAACCGGATCAAAATCATCACGCTTGTGGTTTATACAACTACGTTAAGGAAAAAATGCTCATTTTCTGCCTGAAATATCCATGAACCTGCTAACAGGAGCCAAGAGACTGTGTTATTACCTTCACCTGTCGTTGGTCTTAATGTTATGGCTGATCCTTGTATCAGTGGACTCTGACTAAAATACATCAATGAGAAGGAGGCAGACAAAGAGATTGTTGTTTACAACATAAAATCTCCTGGAACTCATCAGGAAACTGTGTGCTAGAGATGCAGTGATAGAGAAGTGAGTCAGTAAAACACACCTGGCGTTCCTCATTCAGGTCAAACGCCTCCCGTTCATATCCGCTTCCACAGTGTGCAAGCACGATTCCCCTTTGAACCACTTGTGGATGTGTGACCTTTCAGTGTGTGCAGATCACCCAGGCTTCAGGTTACCAGCCTCTGACCGGCTCAGGAAACCTTATGCTTTGTATTTCCATCAGTTAGGACGTGGTGAAAGTTGGAGGGGCCTGATTGAAAACCCCCTGAGTGACACGGTGAAGCGCATGTATTACCGGGCGCAACTCCGAGAAAGCAGAGAGCTCCGGGTCACCGTGGGTCCAATCACTGAATGTACACAATAACAAAGTCCGGCCCACGTAGCAGACTGTTTATACACTGGCCCTCTCTCTGCAGCGATCACATTTCAGATTCCACTCTTAGTGGTTTTTTCAGGCCAAGCTTGTAAACCCCAAAGACAAATATCCGCCTCAAATAAATATTTAGTTATGCTCAGCGGGATTGGCAGAATGCTCCTCACTGGTTTATACTTCCACTGGCTCAGGTCTGATGGAAGACGGGCCATTACGCCAGACATTTATACACAATCACAAGTTGCGTGAGGAGTCTCGTACGAGTACGCTGAAATTACAGGCAGCGATGAAGTGAGCAGGACAGGTCTTCTGATTGGACGATAAAAAGGGACGTTAGATCGCTGCATTCAGACTGAACAGAAGAATCAGAGAACAGATTACCCAGAAGCCCCCTCACTTTGCTCCCCGAACCCTGGGCTGTCGACATGTGGCTCGTGGGCTCATTCGCTGGTGGACACGCCCACTTTTCCGAACTCAAACCCAGGGCCGACCCCGATGTGCCCGACACTCCCGATAAACCTCTCATTCAGCTTTTCTCTGGGCGTCTGAGGCTCGCGCGGTAAAGACGGTCGTCTCTCCAGCAGCTGGAGACTCTATTCCACTGACAATCTCACATTTCAAGGCAAGTTTTTACCGGTTGAAGATCAGGCAAAGCCTCGGCCTATTCTGTTCAGTTATTAGTCCATCAGCATTTAGCAATTAGCATTAGCATTCACAGTTAGCATTCTCTTTAACCAGAACTGCTCTCCTAATGGTTACTATTTCGCTGAACCCCTGTTTACTGTAATATCCAGATTGCAGAGCATCTTCCTCCCTCTGACATCCAGATTAAAGAGTGTCTTCCATCCTCTAACATCCAGATTATAGCGTGTTTTCCTCCTCTAATATCTGGATTATAGAGCATCTTCCTCCCACTGACTGATGTAACTTAAGCTGAAGTGAGTGAATCGTTCGTTAGCTGATGTGCCACCCATAAATTCCAGTAATTACTTGATATTTATCTACAGAATCAACTAAAGTAAATCCACTTTTTACTACATGAAGTGTTTAGACACCAGTTTCCAGAAAGTTGCACAGAGTAATGCTCTCGGTACTAATTGAATGTATTTTATGAGCATTCCTCCACCCTCCTGCCTCCGTCCTTCCTCTTCTGCTCCTTCATTCATTCACGTGCCATTTGGTGTCCAAACATTTTGACACACTTCCAGCCCATAAAACTTTCACAGAAGGAGAAAGAACAACATGGATGGTGGTGTTGTGGTTCCTCATGACACTGGAGAAAACTGTTTACACTGTATTGACAGCAGCTTCCAGAGGACTTGGCAGCAGACTCAGAAGTGGACTGGGCTCGGGACCAGAACACGTCTCCTTCAGTCAACAGTGGAGACTGCCAGTGTCAGAACAAAGCTTTTCCCGGCAAAACCTTTCTGTGAATCGGTTAATCATCAGCTGATGTCTGATGCTGTTGTCACAAAGCAGAGAGGCCAAAGAAAAGTCTGAGCTCCTCCACAGCTGGGGCTGTCGGAGGAAAGTCGGCTCCACGCTGAGTGACTGGGGAGAAAGTGACTGTTGATGTGCAGAATTACCTGAAACCGCTCACTTCCTACTGAAACCCAAGTCAAACAGATTTCACAAGAACGACAAGTGAGCTCAGTGGAATCCACAGTGAAGCAATGAATCCAGGTCGTGTGTTAAATCTGCAGAGCACAGCTACCTCTGACTGTTTGTCAGTCGTTGAATCGTGCCTCTTTTGACGTCAGGGTGTTTCTTTTATCGACGGGAATGGTTCATGGAGTTGTATTCCTGCTGGTTGGCATCACTCCTCTCCCTCCATGTGTGAATAGTTTCACTAATGGGGCTGCAGAAATGTTGAACACATGCTGGAGATCTTCAGAGGCTGCAGACGATGTCTGAACACCAGCAGCCGGAGAAAGAGAAAGGAAACGTGTTCACTTGGGGATTTTTCCATCGTTTTAATATGAAAGATGTTGACCCCATGAGTTCAGCGTCACAGCATGTCAGAGACAGCAGCTCCAGGAAACTGACAGGAGTTCAGCATCGTCACCAATCTGCGCGCAGTGTTTGGCTCACCATCACAGACACCGTCTGTACAGTTTTTCACTTCTACACGATGAATTAAAAGTTTCAGTGACTTGTAAAAATGGTGACATTCATTGATGAAGTCAATCTTCATAACGACAACACTGAAGACAATAAAGAGGAAAACAATGACAGCGAAGGTGATGACCAACATGAAAAGGATGAGGATGAGGATGTAAATAAGGAAGAGAGAACATATCTATAAGAACGCTGCTAACGACGACCTGAACTCTACCCACAGCACCGACAGCGATAATCATGAACTCTGCTGCTTCTCTGCTGGTTTCTGACTTTTCACTGAGGAAATCAATAGTTCCTTTGGTTGTTGGACTGTTGATGAAAGTCTAAAACAAGTCATCCAAGTTTGGTTCAGAGATGAAAACATGAGTGGAAGATGAAGCAGGAGCGCTTCCAGATGGATCGTCTTCAGGACAAACTGATCCTTCATCTTGTGGATGGCGTCGGGGTCGCAGCTTTGTTCTGCGGTGAAAGTAAAACCTGTTCTGGGTTCATTGTCTCCTCTGAGAGTCGTACTGTTGTCTGTTCTCAGAAGGAATTCGCTCCCCTTTAATTTTGGAGAAAAACAAAAGAAAAACTAGAAATGTGAATTGGTCTGAGTCGTCCATCAGGGGAAACTCATTTCCTCCTGATCTCAGTGTGTGAGGGACGGAGGGAAACCTGCAGCGAGCTGACGGCTCTGCTGGGCTGTAGAGCTGCAGAGCCGCTGTCTCTCCCCGCCCTGCTCAGCTGTTAGCATTAGCTTGAACGTCTGATTACAGGAAGTGGAGCGTCTCAGAAACCCTGACAGCAACCAGAACTAACCTCCCACGCTGATATTAGCATTAGCCGGTGTCAGCGATAGCAGCCTTGAATTAGCATTATTTAGAAACTCAACTATTTCTACAGGGAATTAAAATCCCAGTGCTAACTATCTTGTGTCGTCGGTACAGAACAGCCCCGTGTAGCATTAGCCTCCGCAGTAGCCGGGGTTAGCATTAGCTGCACGTCTCAGGCCCTGTTTACGCCACATTGTCAAAACTTTTGTTGCGTATTGACTCTTTTTGAGAACAACTTCCAGCATGCAACACTTCTGCAAGCACGCCTCCGTGCACAGTATAATTACTATCTTCTTTCAGATAGACGTTAGTCCAGTGCAAACATTCCAGCACCTTTATTCTTTTTTTATGTTGCAAACATGCACAGACTTTTTTTAGAAGAGGTTTGAGAGTTTTTATGACTGAACCGGCTCTCACATGAAGTCTGGACTCATAAAGATCCAGTTTACTTAGTGTGTGTGTGTGTGTGTGTGTGTGTGTGTGTGTGTGTGTGTCACGGCCGGGCTCCAGCCCTGGACGGGGGGTCCAAGTCCCACAGAGGACAGCAATTAGCTAATCTCATTTCCTCCCGCACACCAGCCACAGCTGTCCAAATGCGCTGCGCGACCCAAAGAAAGCAAATACGGCGCATTAAAGAACATCCTCCAGTCGTTTACCTCGCCGTCCTGAGAAAAAGACGACTTTAATGAGCTTGAAGTTCCCCCAAAACACGTGAACCCGGGAGAATGTGCGTGAACATGCTGCTTTGATAAAGACAGGAAGCCGGGCCTGTTACCCGGCGAGGCGGACATCTGTACGGGTTAGAAAATAATCTCCGTTTCTCCGACACAGAGCGGCGCCGAGGACCCGACGGCGGAGCAGATGAGGAGGAATGCGGGAGCACGGTGGTTTCTCCTCCGCCTGCAGCGGGCTGGGTGCATGAAGCCGCTCTAATCCAGCACATTACCTTTAACACGGGACGATTAGAGCCGCTTCAGCAGCACAGCGGACAAAACTCATCAAATAAATGTGTTTTAAAGGAAAGCAGCGCTGCCAACCAGCAATTAACTGGGAACCGTCGTGACGCACTCGCCTCGCCGCACGGCAAGGACTGAGAATTCCTGAGGAGTTTCACACGGAGAGACGGCGTTTTACCGCAGCTGGAGGAATCGGGACGCAACACGGAGAGGCTCGGCTTCACCGGTGGAGCTTCAGAGCCTCGACCAGTTTAACGTTACAGAACCGGAGTGTCAGACTGCATTACTGGAGCCGGCTGAAGCCCCGCCCCTTTGACCAGCTGATCCGGATGTCTGCAGGTTTCCCCGCAGCTTCTTTCACATCCCCAGTTTGTCTGAATACATTCACGTCTTGTTTAGTTCAAACCTGAAAGGATGTTTCAGTAGAATATAGGCTCAGTCTAACCTGCACTTCTTTTAATCAAGACTAAAGGATAAATAAAGGCACAATGACAAGAAAGAAGGCATGCTGGGAGAACAGAAATCCCTGCGAAAGTAAAAAATTGACCTGGTGTCAGAGAACGCATCGCTCTGGTGAAAATCACAGTTTTCTAAAAGACAGACACAGATCGGCGCTGTGCTCCTTTAATCAGTGCAGTTTTCCCACCTGTTACTCATTTCATATTTCAATTATTCCCTTCACTTATGAAATAAAGTTCAACTGAAGTTTGTTGGTTTCCAGCAGATGTATCGACGAGTTCTGGCACCCACGGTTTCCCTCTGTGGAGCATTTCGAAGCGTTTCCTCCGAGCCGGAGACGGATCTGCTCCGTTTGGGCTCGTTTTGACGATGTTAATGAAGAGCAGGATCTGGCTTCAGCTGCCTCCTCCTTCCCCAGCAGCCAGCAGCAGGGAGTGTGTGGCGCTGTGCGGTGGAAGCCTGCCTCCGTGCCCCGCTCCTGTTATCAGGGATTCTCTGGCTTTTTCAAGCCCCTCTTCTATTTTTATCTAGCATGTTCCCTGTTGCTAGGAGTGGGCCGGTGTCAGACATGTATTCAGGAGAAGCACCCCCTTCTTT